>NC_066309.1:6834807-7145480 GCF_905404315.1 Leptidea sinapis | reverse complement strand
CAGTCTCGCTGCTCGATGCTCTCTCTCGAGTTTTGGGCCACTCGCTGGTCTTCGGGGTTTCAAGTCTTCATCTCACTGTACTGTCACTAATGTAGTCCCTCCGGGTCTGAAGTAGCTGTTGCTGGAGTTCAACTACATTTTGGTGGCGATTTCTTAACACAGTGGAAATAATATAACGATCTTCTAGGGCACTGGTACATCTGGGTCTGCCATTACAAGGTCTCCTCAGATGGTGTCCAGTCTCTTCGTACCTTCGCTATACCTTCTGGACCGTTCGTACCGTCACACCCACCATTCTTGCAGTGCGACGCATACTGATGCCTAGTTCCAGAAAAGCCATGATCCTAGCACATTCTTCAACCGAAAGAGGCATGATAAATAAATGTTATGTGCTTTTTAGCATAAATTTTTAAAACAAGACCCATCGATCTTGAAAAAAATTTAAAACAGAAAGAAAAATGTGAATGGTAAAATTGTAATTCGGAAACGTCCACTTTGAAAAAGGAATGGTTTTGTTTTTGAAGTTTTTTTTCAGCCAATTCTTAAAAGAAGGTTACCGACTATAAATTTTTTATGTACAAAATTAAATTCTTTTTGGAGTCCTTTTTATTTCAAAAGTATATCTTGTGAACTTAAAACGTTATCCCAATTTTAAAAGTGTGATACTTACTTTTGAAGGCCAGTGTAGTTTGCTGCAATAAAAGTTTTCTGACAAGTAGGTACTAATAACATTACAGATCTGAGCTATTGAAATAGCAGTAAAATTATCTGAAAAATTTGTGCGTGTGAAAGATATAGGATATTAACATGCGGAATGCTTTCAGATTTATATCATAAACGGCACCGGTAAAGCCACAATGGCAAACGAGCGAAATAATTTATGCGGTGGTAATTTGGATGTGGAAATTTGCACCACATATCATATGGAAACATAAAACAGTACCAGATGAAAACGACTTTTATTTGCGGGCAAATACTGGTAGCAGAATTAATCTTAAGTTGAGATTTTTATGAATAAACGGTAGTTTTTGATAATATTAGGAATAAACTATGAATTACTTTCCTTTTTGGAGTATATCCAAATTTCTACCACGGCCGCGTTACACAGCGAAAAATTGATAATTTCCGATAAGTTATTGAAATTTAAACTAATAGTTATTCACATCATCTAGCGCTACACTAAACTTGTATTTAGGATTTATAGAACAGCTATTAGAAATAATGAAGCATAAGCAAAACAGCACAATCTAATTAAAAGAAGTAAAAATTTAAATTTGTAACGTAAATACTCTACTTATTTATCAAATTCAAATATTTTTATTCTAAATAGGATTCAAAATCACTTATTGAACGTCAAAAACTACCACCCATTCAAAAAAGACTGCCTCAGACCTGAGAAGAATGGGCGCCAGAAACTCAGCGGGCTTTTTTTATATAAAAATATGGATGACATTATGATATCGTACAATAAAATTTATAATTAAAGAGCCTGAGGGTGTTCGCTTCATTTCCAGTCTGTGCTGTCATTAAGAAAATCGTTTATTCTATAGTAGCCTTTCCCACACAAACGTTTTTTAACAATTCTTTTAAATTTCGTTACACATTTGTTTTGTACATTTTCTGGGATCATATTGTAGAAGCATATACATCGCCCAATAAAAGACTTACTAACTTAACCTAGCCGAGTAGTAGGCATAACAAGTTTATGTCTGTTCCTGGTGTTAACATTATGGTTATGACAGTTTCTAGCAAATTCACTTATGTGCCTATGAACATACATCATCAAGAATATATTGAGATGCAACGGTCAAGATGTTAATTTTTTTGAATTTTGTTCTCAATGATTCTTTAGTACCTAGGTTATAAATAGCGCGAATAGCCCTCTCCTGCCACACAAAGATGGTACTAATATCGGCCGCACTTCTCTATAACAATATACCATAGGATACTATGAAAATAACTAAAGTATGCTAGTCGCGCCGTATCTATGTCAGTTAACTGTCTAATTTTCTTAACCGCATATGCTGCAAAACTAAGCCTATTCACCAATCCTTCAATATGGGGGCCCCATTACAATTTGGAATTAAGAGTAATGCCAAGAAATACAGCAGATTCCACTGGTTTTACCACCTCTCCGTTTAATAAAATATTCGCATCTACATTTTTGATATTTGGCGAGGGAAATTTAATATATTTTGTTTTATGGCTATTTAACAATAAGTTACTGACGCTAAACCAGTACACGATGTCAGATAGTGCATTGTTTACTTCATCATATAAAACTTGGCTTCTTTTCACTATAGTAAGTGAACACAATTAGGAAGTGTCATCCGCAAACAATACCACCTAGTGCTTTTTTTGTACAAGGTTAGGTAGATCATTTATATAAATTAGGAAAAGGAAGCGTCCAAGCATAGACCCTTGTGGTATACCGAAAGGAGTCCCAGGAGATCTCCTGCCATTAACATCGACCCTCTGAATCCTATTATTTAAATATGAGATCGGAAGATCGAGCGCAGATCATCTTATACTATAGTGACATAACTTCTAGACCAGCATTGAATGTTGAATATAATCAAAAGCCTTACATAAATCACAGAAGATACCAAGTGCATTATGTGATTCCTCCCAGGCCTCAAAAATATTCCTGATTAGTTCAACACCTGTATTCGTAGTCGAGCGTCCCCTAGTAAAGCCAAATTGTTTTATATGAACTACTCATAAGTGTTAGTGAGTAAGCATTTGGCTTAAAATATTTATTTCAAAAAATTTTCAAAAATTTTTTCAAAAAAAAAAGGATCGGCAGTACTGAAACAGGGCGATAGTTATTCGGGTCAGAAGTGAGTCCCGATTTAAATATTGGTGTAATTTTACTATATTTCAGAAGGTCAGGAAACACGCCATGTTCAATACAGCTATTAAATAGTAGTGCTTGATATGACGTCAATAAATGAAGTTATTATTTTTTCAGATCTCAGCAGTTTTTCTCATTTCTAAAGATCTGAAAGTTTTGATTATTTCTGCTGGGCTAACAACACTGAATTTGAATTTGTTTACATTCTTTAATATTTTCCAAAAGATGTGACTCAGCAACACTGGTGGAGGAGATAAGAGTGCTTGAGATAGAAACTGGAATAGAATTTTTTTTTATCACAAGCAGAAGCTACTTCCTGCTCAGAGTGGATTTTAGTATTGCTTATAATTAGATTATATTTAAACTTGCAATATCAATCAAACTTCAATTATCAGTCTTTAAGTACTTAAAACCACCTTACGTACGTAATACTTGTCAATTTTCCTGTCATCTCTCATCGTAATTCAGTACAAAATTCGCACAACAATCATTTTATTAAACTTTTGCACAAAGTAACAACTACTGCTTTTGTAACTGGGCTTCTCATTAGAGTTGTGTATAAATATATCGTACTAACCGACAGACATTGTTCTTTACATCATAAATAAATTACTGTTTCTTTTGAATTTGTCAATAATATTTAATCACCAACAATTATTCATGTTTTTATAATGAAATTGTTTCACAGCATAACTGTCAAACCAATGCGTCAATAAATTCTCTCATAGAAAATACATACAAAACAAATATTGGAAATAAAAATAATTATGGGTCCAAAATTAAAATAAAAAATATACTATCTCTCAAGTTGGACTAAGCTCATTAGTTTAGGAGTTCACTGGGAACAAACATCAGGACACTGGATTTATATAAATAAAGTGTATATTAAGACTAAAGACTGGTGCAAACAAATTAAAATGAAAGGATACATACAATTGTCTAGATAAAAGAAGAAGAAGTAATGTTATAAAAAGACTTTGAGTACAACGTCGTTGTTATATTGAGAGAATCCTTATTTAAAGTATGATAGAATCTCTCGAAACAACAATTGAGTCAAGGATAGGGTCAATTTATCATCCGTAACAGTCTTTGTTTTGTAAGGGCAACATTTCAATTCAATTAATGGAGCTGATATTTTACTGTCAAATATCCGTTCATTATTAATCCCTGTACTTTGTACTTACAATTTCTTTACCAGCAGAAAATCAAATGAAGGATTTGAAAATAAATCAAATGTATACGATATAATAGACTTTTTCAATGAATTATTGGTATTGTTAAGTGCGTTTGTTGCTACTGATAGTGGTTTCATGCTTTTGAATAAAGTCATTTGGAAGACACGTCAATGCCTGTAAATAGGTTACAGGATGAATTTTAGAGATTTAAATAACCAAATAAGAAAGTATGTAACATAGAGTTAATAGTGTACGGACTCCTTTAAAATTGAAGAGGTGTAGGATTTAGGAAAACTTAGATATTGCACTTTAATTGCAAAGTGACATTTTAGAATAATGGCGTTGTTTTTTCGTTCAAGAGACGGGAGTGCCATAGAAAATAATGAGAAATATCGCTTGTATTGTATTGTACTAAATCTTGATACAAACATAGTCAACTAATGATATAATATCAGAGCTGCCAATATAATAAAAATATAGGGTTGTAATCAATCCGTAATTTTTATCGATAATTAACTAATATATTTATATACAAATTCATATATATATAAATATATAAATATAATATATGAATTTTTCAATAATTTTTCATAACATCAAGAATTATTTTGTATAAAATGCTCCTTGTTGTTATAATGAAAATGTTTCACAACAGAACTTTCAAACCGTGCGTCGTCACAGAAAATATGTCTATACAAAACAAATATTGGAAATAAAAATAATTATGGGTCCCAAAATCGAGTTTTCCTATCTCTCAAGTTGGACTAAACTGCACTCCATGAAGTAATCCCAATTTAATTCCGTTCATTAGTTTAGGAGTCCATCGCGGACAAACAACGTGTCACGTAATTTACGTATATTAAGATTATAATAAATGTAAATAATGTATAATTTTCCAAGCCAAAGTCTAACTAGTTTAACTAGGAATACGTTTTAGTTTTCTCAAAGAATAAAATAATTTACATAATTAATATTTTTTTAATAGTTATGTTTTGCGTTGTGTAGTAGTTTCGGTTTAGACAGTCTTTTGTATTCGATTTTCAGATGTTGCAATAAATTCTTTTGAAGTCATAGGCGTGGCTTCTGAATCTAAAATTATAACAGACTACCATATATTAACAGATATTAGTTAACCCTAATTTTTAGGCATTCAATATTTTTTGCACATCATGTAAATATAATATAATAAAAAGGATTTTAAAGGTTAATAAACTTAAAAAATGAAATAAATAAAAATAAATTTAATAATAATTTTAATTAAAATATCGACAATCGATAAAAAAGTGTCAAACACTACAGATAGATTGTAATATTATAATTTTTACTCTAGATCAATTATATCAATACTGTATCCCTTTAATCACTTTAAGTATTCTTTATTAGCTTATTATTTGTTCTTTAGTGCTTACCTTTCTTTATCGAAAAACAATTTAGCCATGAAAATTCTCTTAATCCCATCTGACCAGCCAGATTTTAAACCACATATTTTACAACTTTTTTATAACATTATAACTTAGAAAATATGTCTTACGCATTTAATTACCAAGAATAATACACTTAATGTCTTTGCAATTTAAAGCAATATCACATGAACAAATATGGGATTTTTTTTCTGAATATGTTACTTTTAAACTATTATCGTATTGAAGAGCAAAAGGTCGTGTAAATCTCTAAAATTCATCCTGTAACCTACTTTTTCTTTGAAAATAAGACACCAGATGAGCAGGCCGTTTAGCTAATGGTAATTGATACGCCCTGCCCATTACTATGCATTACCGGTCAAGATTATTGAAAAACCCAAAATTCTGAGCGGCCCTACAACTGTGCTCGTCACCTTAAGACATAAGATGTCAAGTCTCGTTCGCCCAGTAATTCCACTAGCAACAGAGCCCTTCAGACCGAAACACAATAATGCTTACACAGGCGCCGTTGTGGTACCCATAATCTAGCCGGCATCCGGTACATAGGAGCCTCCCACTGGTAAAAGCTTTTTACAAGTGTTGATGTGTATCACACATTACTTTATTCAAAACCATGAAACTAGCCCTAGCCACAAACACACTTAATAATGCCAATAATTCAGTCAGAAATTCAAACTAAACATAGAATTGATTTCTATAAGAAATTTCTTGTAATTACGTTTATATTGAACAGGAAGATAAACGAGCGTACGGGTCACCTGGTGTAAGTAATCACCGCCGCCAATTTTGCAACACCAGAGGAATCACAGAAACGTCTGCAACCTTTAATGTGGGTAAATTACTAAAATAGTTTGTTATGTTTTTAAAGTGCTAACCCTCACATATATACACAAATAAAATTCGAAAACAAAATTTTATGAACGCTGCGGGACGCGAACCCACGACCTCTCGACTCCACGTTCCCTGCGAGTGCTCTTCCAACCGAGCTATCCGTTCGAGTGACGTATAGTCATAAAATCATGCATGCTTTGTTCAACTCTCAGTTTGTGGCTTTAAATTTTCTTTCTTCAAATTAATTATCTTTCATATTTTATTTGTGTAAGTATTAATTCTAGAAGTGAGGGCTATCACATTTATACACATATTAAACATAACTAATTGTTAAGATTTGCAAGAGCGACATCTCTAGTCAATTTCCTAATATGCATTTTTGCTCTTAATAGTGATTTTCATTATTATAACACTAGAAATAAGGGATTGCTTGTAACTAATTCTAGTAGGCTTCATAAGATACATAATAGCTTTAAGGGTAAATGTATACACTTCTACAATAAAGTCCCAGCCACTGTTCAGGCATTATCTATAAATAAATTTAAATGTTTTATAAAAAAATGGCTCTGTCGTAAATCCTATTACTCCACTGCTGAATATCTAAATGATCGGACAGCCTGGGACTAGATTGTGATTATTTTATAGCGACTGTACAATATTGTATATTTTTATTGAAAAGAGCGCATAAAAAAAGAATGCTGGGAGAGTTTCTTGCGCCGCTTCTTCTCTCTCAGAGCGCCATTTGTTTCCGAAGCGGTAGTAGTATCTAGTAGTATAAGAAATGACATCAAAAAGAATTCTAAAGGAATCAATTTTGAGAAAATAAATGCCTTTTATGCCTTTTTACAAAGTAATAATTGTTAAAGTTCCTTATGGCACATTAAAACATTATTTTAATACAATATATTCTTTTTTTAACATAATATTATACTATTTTCTAATTCAGATTTTTAAAAAGAAAAAATATACAAGCGACCCCACACATTAATCGTAGATACATCATATTTTCGTGTCATTAACGTAAAACAAAAAAATGATTAATGGTTGTTTCCCCTAGCTGACAACCTTTAGATTTATACTAGCTATTGAAAATATAGGTACAGTGAAACGACTTATAAGTAGAGCACAAAAGCATTTTTTATTATGTTTTTTTTTTTATTGTAAATGTAAATACAGTAACTGATTTTGTCATTATTTATTATTTTGATAATAAGAACAGGACGTTCAGCTGACGGTAATTGATACGACCATTACAAAGCAGTGCCACTCAGGATTCTTGAAAAACCCAAAAATTCTGAGCGGCACTACTACTGCGCTCGTCACCTTGAGACATAAGACATTAGATAAGATGTTGAGCCTCATTTGCCCAGTAATTTTACCAGAAAATTTCACTATAAAGTACCTAAATAAGTTTTGCAACATCATCAGACCTGAAATTTTAACATCCACTTTAAATATCATGAAGTAACCTGATAGAAAATTACAATAATAGTGTTAATACGGGCCACATCGGCCTAACAACCCATGGACAAGTAAAGGGCAATCGCTTTAATATACCACAGTAGAAATAACAGATAGTATTACAATATACATCATATATTCTATCTTGGTGACCTATATAGCCCAGTGGTAAGTGACCTTGCCTACTGAGCTAGGGATCCAGGGTTCGCATCCTGGTAGATGCAAACGTTGTGTTATGTTTGTTTCGGAGTCATGGATGTTTGTATGTGCATCGTATTAAATATATCGTTGTCTTGCCATACCAAACCATAGACTATGCCTCGTTTAAGGCAAGTTAATTTGTGTAAAAGCGTTTCAATGTAATATTCATCATAAAGGTATATAAATCCATACACGATGTATGATATAATATTATCTGATCAATTTTTTAAGAAAATTTTATTAAAAAAATAACGAAAATACCCACAGAGTTTCTTGCATTCTTTTTCGAAAGGACGGTAGTTTTAAATTTTAATTAATGGTTCAACCTTAATAAAAGTGGTTTTAAACCCAAGTGGGAATATTTGAATGAGAATTTACGATAATGCATTTTTTTATGAAAATAAGGGACGAGAAAACGAATGACGTTCAGCTCATGGCAATTAATACGCCCAGCCCATAACAATGCAGTGCCATTCAGGATTAGTGAAAAACCCAAAAAAAGCGCTCGTCACCTTGAGATATATGATGTTAAGTCTCATTTGCCCAGTAATTTCACTAGATACGGCTCCCTTCAGACTGAAACACAGTAATGCTTACACATTACTAATTCACCGCAGAAAAAGGCGCCGTTGTGATACCTATAATCTAGCCGGCATCCTGTGTAAGGGAGCCTCCAACTGGTAAATGTAGACTCTCCTCCCATTGTAGAAATAGAATTGTGTACATAATATGTAATAATATACAGGATGTCCCAAAGTTATGGGACATGAAGGGAAAGTACCTAAAATATCGAAGATAGGCTATTTTACTGAAAGAAGACTTTATATTATTTTTATAAGTTAGTACTTCTGTATTCAAAGATTTTCTAAAAATTACTTGCCTCATCTGGGAATTGAACCGGCTGAAATGTAAAAAAAATGTTAAAATACTATGTTACTGAAGAAGAGTTATTACTTTTTGGCCATTCTTTCGATTGGCATCAGAAGAGTAGGGATGTTTTTTTTACATTTATGTCGGTTCGATTCTCAGACGAGGTAAGTATTTTTTAGAAAATCTTTGAATGCAGAATTACTAACTTTTAAAAATAACATAAAGTCTTCTTTCAGTAAAATAGCCTATCTTCGATATTTAAGGTACTTTTCCAACATGTCCCATTTGGCACACCTGTATACAATGACGAAGATAGTTAGGTGAGTGCCGGATAGGTGGCGCGGGTGGCAGTGATTTTATTATTTTTTGAGCGATAGGTCGAATTGTTACGAAATTTTCTATTTTTCAGGTAAAGCAATGCGCACAAGGCACCAGTAATAGGTTCTATATCTTCTTGTCTCCTTCTATTACAAATATGTAAAAATCAGAATATAATTGAGTTCTTAACAAAATATCTAGTGCGACGAATGCTTCATAACTACGGTACGTTTTGATCATAATTATGCTTTAGTGATTGAATGTATCAGTACACTCTATATATTTCCGTTAGCATATAATACACTATACATATATATACGATAATAAGTAATTTAGTTATTCAAATGAGATATATTATTCAAGTATGGATTATTCATAAGATTAACCAAACCTAAGTAACGAATGAATATCTTTTATGGTATCTGTATTGTGGCGCGCGACACTTTTCGCAGGCTTTTGTCGTTTGACAAAGATATTAAATTAACTTATTTAATTAAACAATATCCGGACGACCGAGCCTTGCTCGGATTTTTAAGAACGTACAAAACTTGAACAAAAAAAAAAACTAATAGGACATTACCTCTGTATTCTAATGTTATTGTAGCTGTTTCTCATTCAAACATGGATAAAACCATTTTTTTTTAAATGAAACCTAGCTAGATCGATTTATCACCCCCGAAATCCCCTGCATACTTAATTTTATGAAAATCGTTGGAGCCGTTTCCGAGATTCAGATTATATATATATATATATATATATATATATATATATATATATATATACAAGAATTGCTCGTTTAAAGATATAAGATAACAACGTACATTGGGTAAATGAATAAATAGCGTTCAATCTTATTTATTCGAGAGATATATTTATTGATCAATTCGAAATAGAGATATTTACTGTTATTTTTTTATGAAAATAAGGGACGTGATGAGCAGGACGTTCAGCTGATGGTAATTGATACGACCTGCCCATTACAATGCAGCGCCGCTCAGGATTACTGAAAAAATAAACCAAAAAAATAATTGCATTGTTTTTCATTCTGTTAATTGTTTCACATTATATTAAGAAACTCATAAACAATAACTGTTTTAATGTCTAAGCAGCATTTTATCGGTGTTAACATAATGTCGCAATAAAAAAAAAATGGCTCTGTCGTAAATCCTATTACTCCACTGCTGAATATCTAAATGATCGGACAGCCTGGGACTAGATTGTGATTATTTTATAGCGATAGAAATGACTGTACAATATTGTATATTTTTATTGAAGAGAGCGCAAAAAAAAGAATGCTGGGAGAGTTTCTTGCGCCGCTTCTTCTCTCTCAGAGCGCCATTTGTTTCCGAAGCGGTAGTAGTATCTAGTAGTATAAGAAATGACATCAAAAAGAATTCTAAAGGAATCAATTTTGAGAAAATAAATGCCTTTTATGCCTCTTAACACATAATATTTCTCTCTGGATGAAGATGTATTGACGTGATACAGTGTGTTACAACAGTATAACGTGTGTTTGACTCTGCAACAATACTATCAAAAGAAAATTTTGGTTCCGAGTTCCTAGAATGCGAGGAGGTTTTGTAACGTTCAAAATTACTTTCTATTTAAAATATTCTCGTACAAATTATACTAGCAACTCATTGATTATAAGTCATTGATGCATTTATTACAATAAAACCAGTTGGAGGCTATTTTGCATCGGATGCCGGCTCGATTATGGGTACCACAAGGGCGCCTATTTCTGCCGTGAAGCAGTACTGTGTTTCGGTCTGAAGGGCGCCGTACCTAGTGAAATTACTGGGCAAATGAGACTTAACATCTTATGTCACAAGGTGACGAGCGAAGTTGTAGTGCCGCTCAGAATTTTGGATTTTTTAATTATCTTGTGGAGCATTGTAATGGGCAAGGCGTATCAACTACCATCAGCTGAACGTCCTCGAACGTCCACGAGCCCCTCACTTATAATTATAAGTAAGTAAATAAAATTCTTGGATACTTTAAATTTTTTTTCTATTGACAGAACAGCGTCCTTCGGGTCATCTATTCATTTATAAAATTCAAAATATCATTGTTTTCCGCAAAGTAACGCCTACCTACTTCTATAAATTCTGGATAAGAGAACAATAAAATAAATCCAAATATTTTATAGATATTGAAGTGCGTTCGTGCAGTTATCGTAAGAGAAACGTCAGCAAGAAAACTAAACCCTCCATTTGATTACTTTCATAATAGTTAAGTGAATCGGATACTTGTGTGGAGGAAATTGAATCATTTATTGTGATTGTATAGTTCTTCTGTCTGTTATGTTTTAGCGAGCGTATTGGGTTTGTTTGCTTCGTTGGATTTCGGTTTGCTTTTTGATTAGGTTGTAGATTTGAAAATAAATTGCCTTATTTCAAAAATAAGTATAATTTTACTGGTGGGAGGCTCCTTTGCACAGGATGCCGGCTAGATTATGGGTACCACAACGGCGCCTATTTCTGCCGTGAAGCAGTAATATTTAAGAACTACTGTGTTTCGGTATGATGGGCGCCGTAGCTAGTGAAGTTACTGAGCAAACGAGACTTGATATCTTATGCCCGAAGATGACAAGCGCAGTTTTACTGCCGCTCAGAATTTTTGGGTTTTTCAATCATCTTGAGCGACGCTGAATTGTTATAGGCAGGGCGTATCAGTTAACATCAGCTGAACGTCCTGCTTGTTTTGCCCCTTATTTTCATTAAAAAAAAAACTACATCCACAAAAACTCTTTTATGCAATCTATGTCTAACACAAGAGGAAAATCTCTAAAAATACATACTTACATTTTACAAGCACTAGAGCAATCGAGTACTTTGAGAGAGAAATAGCGATTCCATTAGTTTCCAGCGCAAATGAAACACAAGACTCACGGCTTGAACTTAAGAGATGTACAAGTAATTTACTTAGCTCACAACTTGTATTTCTCAAGAGGTAAATTGGACCGGAAAAATTGACTGTAGTTCTGCAAATTTAAAAAGTTTTTTCATTTGAAATTCCTAAAGGTAGAAAAGTTTTCCGGGTCTTTTTGATATTTTTATTATTTTTGGTTGCGTATATAGAACACCAAAAAATTTCGCATAGAACAAATATATTTTCACAAAGTTTAAAAGTAAAATAGGCTGGTTGCCTTTGTTTCAGCACAGAACAAAAATAAGTCTACGATTTTTAGATTTCATAAATATTTAATTAATACTTTTTTACTGCACTTTTTAAGCAAGGTCTACTTATAAAATTTGTGAAAATGTAATTTAGAAAAGTATTGAATTATGGTCGAACTACTATCTCTAGGCCCGTAGTATTTCAAAAACTAAATCCAAGTTCACTTGACCGATATAATGTTTCAATAATTATGTCATCAATTATAATAGTTGACTTAATTCTTTCTTTTGTATAATAAAGATTAATAAATTATTTTTATTCATATGAATACAACTATGCTCACCAAGCGAGTCTCCCTTCGACCTTAGCTAAAGTCTCATTCAATAAACACAAACTTAAATGTTTAACAAAATAAAGAATAGAATGCCACCAATATTGGTACAGCTAAACTAATAATAGTAATATTTAAAACTGTACGTTATAAATGTTCAAGACCTACTCATACAAGTAAAAAAAACATTAATTTAATAATAACAACGTCTCGATATAGACGTCCATAATATTTGCTACTTCAAATCATAATTCGCTAGTTCTCAAAAGTTACTAATTAATTTCCGGTGTGGGTCAAGAGAGCGTATTAATTTAACGACAGAGTTTTTCGACTCGTAATTAAAAGTTGATTCCGACTTCCCAGTGCCCTTGCATTTTTATGAAAATAAAAGGACTGATATTTATATTAAACTTAAAGGGCTGTTCGGATGGAGTTTGATAAACTTACACCAACAACATCACCACTGAGGTTTTTAGCAGTAGGGGTCTTTGTGCATAGCATGATTTATAAAGAAGAACAATTGGTAGGTTGCTTCCCCAATCTGCTTGACAAAAGCATCTTTGTTTGGCTGGGGCAGTACTGCTAGCATTCACCGATAGCAAGATACTGAGGCGCGCCAGTCCAGAGGTGATAGCAATAGGTAGAAGACGCACAATGTAGCGATGTCTCCACGCAACGCCAAGTGAGCCGTTCACAGAGCACTGGGTCCCCGACAATTTGAGGAGCTCTGCGTTGCACGTCGTTGTCAAATGGCTTAAGCTGATACTGGGGTGTGCCAGACCAGAGATTGCAATACTCCATATGTGGCTGCAGCTGCGCTTTGTAGAGTGCTAGAATGTGGGCCAGCTTGAAGTATTGCCATTTGACGAATGTCGACGTATTGACGAAGCTGTAAGTCCACTTGCATAACTCTCAAGAAGCCCAAATGATGGAAGTTTTGAAAAAATTATGTGCCTTATTTAAAGGCAATACAATGGCAATGCAATACAATAAAGGCCTTCGCTTTGTCCAGACTGTCAGGCCGTCTCCCTTGCTATACCTTTGCTCTCGATAGCCGCCGCCCATCTATGTGTTAGATAAATCAGAAGTTCGTCAGTAGACCGAATTAGTCTACTTCTGTTGCAGATCAGCAGTACAATAACTGTACTATTTTGTTTCGGCTTGCCAATAATTGGTATAAATAAACTGGACTGCGACTGTGGCCTGTCTTACATTGGGCAAACCAAACGTAATATCTCAAGCCAACTTACAGAACACATTACGGATATCAAACACAGACGTCACTCTAAGTCAGCTGTATGTGAACACATAACAGACCGTCCTAACCACTACATCCGGTTCGACCAACCAAAAGTTTTGGTAAAAGAGAATAGATTTCTCCCAAGAGTGGTACGTGAAGCCATCGAAATTAAAAAACACCCAAATTTCAATAGAGAAGATGGTCTAAAATTATCTAACACCTGGGATCCAATAATCTCTAAATTAAAACCCATAACTACACATACCAAAAAAGAAGAGGACACTGTCAGTAAATTTTGCCAAAAACCATCTGTGTACAGCAAATACCACCTCCGAGGAAATAAATGGCGCTACACTTCATAATGACAACTATGACAAATACTATCTTTGACTCATTTCATTTGGAGTCCCCCTGAAAACTAGATCTGGAAAGGTCTTGAAACGTTGGGTTAACTAAAATAAAAATGTAACTTTTTACGCAAACATCTAGTGTAAAACCGTTACGATTACACGTGTTTTAATCCTTTAAAAGTCTTTTATTTAAACATAACTTTATTTTTTTTAAATGAAAGAATATTTCTAAAAAATAAATGTAGGCTAAGTTACTCCTTATTACATCAGCTACCTGGCAATAAGAGTCCCGTCAAAATCGGTCCAGCCATTTCAGAAATTAGCCGGAACAAACAGATAGACAGACAGACAAAAATTGTAAAAAATGTTATTTTAGTGTATACATATTCATATACATGTAGTAAAAACGGTTATTTCAATATTACAAACAGACACTACAATTTTATATAAATACAAAAACTACAAATTGATTTAACAATTCGAATGACTATTGAAACAAATTTTAAGTTAGTTCATTATATTGTGTTATATTCGAATGCTGCAATCGGAACTCGAATTCATTACGAAGTCATTAAAATACAAAAAGAAAGTTACAATGTACACATCAACATATCCCTACGTGACTGCAAAGAGAAAAACGGATAATTGAAAACGCAATGCAAATAGCGGGTCTACACGTCCTGATATTTCAGGCTTATTAAGGCGAGGTTTTACAGGCTAGTAATTTGGGTTCCCCAATGATTGGTTCAGTAAGCTTACAACACATTCAAATAAAAATATTTATCACGATAGAATAATGTATATTATAATAAAATTGGGGTGTTTGTCTGTACATATTATATACATACATATAATTAATTCTGTCTCCCACAGGGTAAACATAAGAACTATCAGGGATTCAGTGCTCTGTGAACGACTAGATCATTTGGCACTGCGTAGAGACGTCGCTTCATTGTGTGTCTTCTACCCACTGACCTGTATAATACCACTGGAGAAGCTGTTCCATATGTTTGACAGTGCAGTTTAAAATTTTATGTGCCCATTTGAAGCGCCACCCGCGAGCGTTCAGAGAACTTATTAACGCATAAAACAAATAGCTGCGAAGGAATGTAAAATACTCTGAAGTATTTATGCATTTTGAATTAATTTCGATCGTTTTTTCTGTTATTTGTACTTCAAAAATCAACGTAATGACCACAATTCTTGTTTGTAAATAGTTTCTAACTATCTGTCGATGTTTGTTTAGGTTGTCAATATTAGTTTTAGTACCGCAGATTCTCGCTACTCGTACGCGCTTCTTTGAAGGTACCCATGTCGTATCGCCCGGGAAGCACCGCACAAGGAAGCTCATTCTACAGCTTGGTTGTATGTTGATGAAACTTCTTTGAAACTGCACTGCGAAAGAACGCCAAGAAATCCAGATGGTGGGGATGATATTCTAATTTATGACCCGTCGTGTGAAGTATACTGCAATTGTTAAAAGAACCAAAACAATACAAAGAACTTTTTTTTTATGGAATAGGAGGACAAACGAGCGTACGGGTCACCTGGGGTTAAGTGATCACCGCCGCCCACATTCTCTTGCAACACCAGAGGAATCACAAGAGCGTTGCTGGCCTTTAAGAAAGGTGTACGCGGTTTTTTTGAAGGTACCCATGTCGTATCGTCCCGGAAACACCGCACAAGAAAGCTCATTCCACAGCTTTGTAGTACGTGGAAGAAAGCTCCTTGAAAACCGCACTGTGGAGGACCGCCACACATCCAGATGGTGGGACTGCAATAATAGCGATGTAAGAGCGTGTGTTTAGTTTATGAAGCTATTGTAGTTGCTCCAAAATATACCAGTGGGAGGCTCCTTTGCACCGGATGCCAGCTAGATTATGGGTACCACGTTGGCGCTTATTTCTGCCGTGAAGCAGTAATGAGTAATCATTACTGTGTTCCGGTCTGAAAGGCGCCGTAGCTACTGAAATTACTGCGCAAATGAGATTTGACATTTTATGTCTCAAGGTGATGAGCGCAGTTGTAGTGCCGCTCAGAATTTTTGGCTTTTTCAATAATCTTGAGCGGGACTGCATTGAAATAGGCAGAACGTAACAATTACCATCAGATAAACGTCCTGCTTGTCTCGTCCCTTATTTTCATAAAAATATAGTACTGCCAGACAGAATATGGTATTGATCATTAAACAATCTAATCTTGTCCACAATTGCCACTAGAGAATCAATAGACCGGAGCAACGCTCGTTGTTCCAAATAATAATAAAGCAAATATCAAAATACTGTCGAGTTTTCTGTAAAAACTTTAAGCTTGAAATAGATATTTTAATTAATATCCATCTGAATTTTACAGTCGCTGACAGAAATTTAGCGTGGGTTAAATCAAACCATTGTAGCTATCCCCCTTCATTGGCTTATTAGCTCGATGACACGCATGAGAGCATGGGTGGAAAATGCAACTTGTTATTTCAAATTGGGTGTGCAGTCGGAGATAATCGTGTTTCATTCAAACATCGTTCGTGATTTGCTTGCTGGAAATTTGTTCCGAAAAGATTACTTTTGTTGAAGTGCAAGCACAATATGAAGCAAATACTTTGATATTAAATATACAATTGTGTGCAATAATTGTTATGTGTTTCATTAATCTCCCATTTACATAATATATAATATTACAAAGGGGTCAAAGTATGCAATCGCCGTTTTATTGTAATAGGTACTTTGAATGGACATAGACCCTTCATGCTTTGAGGTTTTTTGAAATTTTTTTCACATTACCTATGTAGATCTTCTTTTTAAAATATTGCAACATTAAATTATGGACTTTCAGTTATTTTTTTTATTCAGCTTAGAGAAGTAAGATGGATACTTAAAAAAATTCGAGTGAGTTATTAATACCAGATCCGACGTATACGAAAAATAGTAAGATTATAATACTATCATGGTATTAGGTACGATTGTAAAAATATTTTAATTACTTTCAATTAGTTTTATTTTGTTATTACTCATTAATGAAGTTACTAAAAAAGGGTAAGTGATCCTGGATTCATATCAATCAAATATTCATATTCTTAATTTGATTTAAAAATACCTATTCCTCAAAATTTTCCATCATTCAATATGCTAAAAGATCTCCTCTGACATTACATCTTACGTCCGCTTCCAGGACCTGATACCAGAAAGGGAAGAAGGATTATTGGCATTCAGCGCCCATGTCATGCTAATTCACTTCTGATTCGCTCCTGCATCCATAAGTTGGCATTTCCTGGAGGTTATACACGCAAAATTAATATCCTTTGCATTAAGTTTTATTTAATTTTCTTCAAGTGGAAACAGGCATGAAATCGAACTTGCGAAAATGCGAGTAATATCTTTGGACGATACGTGCCATGGTGTAGAAGGGATCAAAAGGAAATAGAAGCAAGGGGATGTGGAAGATGGATTGATTGCAACAAAGATATAACAGAGTACGGGGTGAATGACAAACAAAGGCGAGAGCTTCAAAACATTAATTGAAATTTGAATTTAAATTTAAATGAAAATTTAAATTAATAAATAATTTATTTAAAAACACTGATACAATTTAAGTAGATCCTGTAGAGTGTAGATGAAGCCATAACCTGAGAGTTGAACAAGACATACAAGATTTAAAAACGATACGTCACTCAAACGGTTGGCTCAGTGGACGCGAGAGGCGGCCGGTTCATGTCCCGCATTGTTCATAAATTTTGTTATCTAATTTAATTTGTGTTATTAATCCTAGAAGTGAGGGTTATCACTAATTTAAAAATTAACAAATTGCTTAATCTTATTTCAATAAATATAAGCTATATATAACGATCGAAACTTACTTTATTTATATAGAACTATGCCGTAATTCAATAGCAATTATTATTAAATATATTATAAATTAATAAGATATGAATGCAGGATGTACCGCCCACAAGTATATTACGCGTGGTGTATACACGTCATTCAATTATCTTTCATTTTAACTTTATATGATGCAATCTGACTCTATTACCCAGTCAATATTTTTATTACAAAATACAAGCAAACTGTGGAAATTGACTTGCGCGGTATTTCCAGGTCAATTCGACATGCACCTCTAAATAATGTAAAAAACCTTCAAATCTCTATTGCAAAAAAAACCGACTGACGAATAATATCCAGAACTTTAGTGATTCATTCTTAACATTTATATTTTATCATCATCATCATTATCAGCTGGAAAACGTGCACTGCTGGACAAAGGCCTATCCCAAAGATTTCCACTACGATCGGTCATCCAACGTATTCCGGCAATCTTAACGTGACATATACGACGTGACGTAACATTTATTTATAGTAGAGTAATTTCACTAATTAGTTCAATTACTTAAACAACTACTCATAACAGTTTTGTGAGTTTCAGCCAGGGTGATTGCCAAACTGTGCTACAACAGATTTTTGTTATGTTCTGTATTGGTGAGCGAGGTATGGACTGCAGCCAGTTCGAGCATCGACTCACTTCATATTCTCCTGGTACTTGCCTGCACTACAAGTTGATGTTGTTTGATGACAGATAAGTACTTGTCACTAGCATGAACTTAATTGTTGTTTATTGATTTAGAAATATAGACATAGGATATACTTATACGTATATTGCTGGTAGATATTTTTGATAAAATACTCCAAATCAAGACGTAAACTATATGTCTTTTGGAGGCATTGTATATGTTTTAATAACAATTAACCGAGAATCAATTAAAAAATATATGTAAGCACTAAAACTTCAGTTAAATATCATCATTTTTGGAAACTGTCTAATGCGTATGCGTAATATGTAGGACATTCTATTGTTATTTTTTAAATTACTCATGACAGGCATCGTCATGCTCGCTTAATTCGCTGTTTGTGGCGTCGACGTGGGGCGGGTCGATCCCTTCCCTAAAATATGGTCGAGGGTGGCGATGGCTAGTCCATGCGACATGCTTGTGAACGGTCGCTTCTTGTGTTGGCTGGATGATTTTGATCTCGGGAAGTCTGCTTCATGTTTTTTTTTATTTAATTATTTTAAAATTAAGTTATTATATATTTTATTTTTTGAAAGCTCGCCTATTAATAAATGCCTTTATTAATTACGTATGTGTGGATTGATGCATCTACTGTACTCAATAACTCTTGTGTTTATAATTACTAATTTACTTTTTATTTGACTTACTCGTGTATACCATTTAGTTTTTGACGTTTGAGTATTTTTGTTGCATTACTTAGCATAGATTGTAATTGAAATAATTGCATTAAAAATAAGAGCTTATAATCCCTTATCTGTTTTAAAAAGAGCAACCCTAGGGTTTCTTGCTAATTCTACTAAGGAAATCTGCCTTCGAATGAGTTGTATGAAAAAATGACATATTTTAAGTAATAACGATTTACCTATGGAATAAAAATTTGATGACAGATAAGTACTTGTCACTAGCATGAACTTAATTGTTGTTTATTGATTTAGAAATATAGACATAGGATATACTTATACGTATATTGCTGGTAGATATTTTTGATAAAATACTTCAAATCAAGACGTAAACTATATGTCTTTTGGAGGCATTGTATATGTTTTAATAACAATTAACCGAGAATCAATTAAAAAATATATGTAAGCACTAAAACTTCAGTTAAATATCATCATTTTTGGAAACTGTCTAATGCGTATGCGTAATATGTAGGACATTCTATTGTTATTTTTTAAATTACTCATGACAGGCATCGTCATGCTCGCTTAATTCGCTGTTTGTGGCGTCGACGTGGGGCGGGTCGATCCCTTCCCTAAAATATGGTCGAGGGTGGCGATGGCTAGTCCATGCGACATGCTTGTGAACGGTCGCTTCTTGTGTTGGCTGGATGATTTTGATCTCGGGAAGTCTGCTTCATGTTTTTTTTTATTTAATTATTTTAAAATTAAGTTATTATATATTTTATTTTTTGAAAGCTCGCCTATTAATAAATGCCTTTATTAATTACGTATGTGTGGATTGATGCATCTACTGTACTCAATAACTCTTGTGTTTATAATTACTAATTTACTTTTTATTTGACTTACTCGTGTATACCATTTAGTTTTTGACGTTTGAGTATTTTTGTTGCATTACTTAGCATAGATTGTAATTGAAATAATTGCATTAAAAATAAGAGCTTATAATCCCTTATCTGTTTTAAAAAGAGCAACGCTAGGGTTTCTTGCTAATTCTACTAAGGAAATCTGCCTTCGAATGAGTTGTATGAAAAAATGACATATTTTAAGTAATAACGATTTACCTATGGAATAAAAATATTTTTGATTTAATTTGATTTAATAAAATTTCAATAAAACTTTGTTAAAAGCCTTATAAAATGCTTGTTTTATATAATTTATTAACATTGATTATTACGAGGATTAAAAAAAAATATTGCATGGGCAAATGAAGTTAACGAGATGAGAGTAGCGGCCAGTTCATCTTTCGTTCCCGGCTCTCATTGATCTCAATCTTACCGATGAGCAGGTCATAATTTGGTTGTTATGTTTCGCTTATCAGATATTTTTGTTGGTTCATTATTTGAAAAATTTCATGCTGGAAACCTTCCACTTCGTTACCAGTGGGAAGCTCCTTTGGACAGGAAGCCAGCTAGATTATGGGTAACACAACGGCGCCCATTTCTACCGTGAAGCAGTAATGTGTTATCATTACTGTCTGAAGGGCGCCGTTGCTAGTGAAATTACTGTGCAAATGAGACTTACCATCTTATGTCTCCAGGTGACAAGGGCAGTTTTAGTGCCGCTCAAAATTTTTGGGTTTTTCAAGAATTATGAGCGTCACTGAATTGTAATGGGTAGGGCGTATCAAATACCATCAGCTGAACGTGTTGCTCGTCTCATATTTTTAATAAAAAAAAAAAAACGACAAACAAATTTGGAAATTCCAAATCACAGTCAAACTATTGCCGCATGTGTGTGACTATGTCATGGTTTATCAGATATAACACAATATTTAGGTTTCCAATTAACTCGGTGCGGCGAGATAATCGACATAATATTATTGTATATGTGAAACCCGCTCCCTATATAGTGCGGTCTTAATCAGATTTGTTTGTAGATGGAATAATTAATTTTAGGGGAACCTTTCCGATACCACATTAGGAACACAAATCTTATATAAATCCCACTGTAGTTAATAGCGATTCCTTACGAAGTAATATTGTGATCATTATGTCCAATGAACATTTAGTACCCTGCTAGATCACTTGAGTTGATTGATTGAATTATATAATTAAAAAATTGTTCAAAAAAGTTTTTGAGGGGAACGTTACTCTATAATAATATATAACTTAATCTATACTATATTATTTATATTATTATATTATATATTATAAAGCTGCAGTGTTTGTTTGTTTGTTTGAACGCGCTAATCTCTGGTACTACTGGTCCGATTTGAATGATTATTTCAGTGTTGGGTAGTCCATTTATCGAGGAAGGCTTATAGGCTATGTTTTTTTTTTCAAAATTAGGGATCCGTAATAAAATTGCTATTTTGTAACACAAGGTGTAAAATCGAAAACCTATTTTTGCGTACGCTGCAAAAACTATTGACAATAGAACAAAATGATGTACAGGCTATAATTACTTACTTATTATTACTTATAAAACTATCGCGTGAATTATAACTTTATATGGCAAAACAACGTTTGCCGGGTCAGCTAGTATAATATATAAATTACGTGACACCTTGTTTGTCTGCGATGGACTCCTAAACTAATGTAAGGATTTTAATGGGGATTACTTCATGGAGTGCAGTTTAGTCCAACTTGAGAGATCGGATAGTTTTTATTTAGATTTGGGACCCATAATTATTTTTATTTCCAATATTTGTTTTGTATGGACATATTTTCTGTGAGAGAATTTATTGGCGCACGTTTTGACAGTTCTGCTGTGAAACAATTTCATTATAAGAACAAGGAGCATACGTTACGAAATAATTCTTGATGTTATGAAAAATTATTGACAAATAGATAATAAAACAGTATTTTATTTATTATGTACAACATCTGTCGGTTAAGCTAGTACCTATATATATATATGTTATCATAAACGATTTTCTTAATGATACCATAGACTGGGAATGAAGCGAACACTCTCAGGCTCTTTAATAATTATAAATGGTTTTTGTACGATATTACATTGTAATCCATATTTTTATTAAAACAAAAGCTCGCTGAGTTTCTTGCGCCCATCTTCTCAGGTCTGAGGCAGTCTATTTTGAACGGGTGGTAGTTTTTGAAGTTCAATAAGTGATTTTCAATAAAGATATTTTAATTTGAATATTTACATACGTACATTTACAGGAAGCTATTTTATAACAGGGCTTGTGTACGTAGTCTGCTGATATTATGCTCAAACGAAGAAATTTCAACACTCACAATCACACACAGCATCGCACACACACAGTTACACATAGCTACATACATTTATCATTTTAGTTAATAATTTAAAAAAAATATTTACCTGTTCTTTAAAAAATATTTTTTTTTTCGTTTTTATTGTAAATGTCTATGTCTCTGTATTCTTAAGGTGTTCAAAAATAACTTTCCATATATTTAAATTGTGCATTTTTATTCATTTCATAGGTTTATCATTATTTCATTACCATGTCAATAAAACCTTTGTTAAAAATAATACATCACTGAAATGGAAGAGCGGAGCTACCTGGTAACAATGCCTGTGCATTATTTGCCTAAAAGGTGACTCCGGCCACTAGCTGCTGTAACCCTATGTTTTAAGCGAAATAAACATTTATTATTAAAAAACAATTATTATTATTTAAAAAAAATGTGAACCAGTAAAATAAATATTGCCTTAATGAATCTGAAATACTACAACTGCGCTCGTCACCTTGAGACAATATCTTAAGTTAAGTCTCATTTGCCCAGTAATTTCACTAGCTTCGGTGCCCTTCTGACCGAAACACAGTAATGCTTACACTTTACTGCTTCGGCAGAAATAGGCTTTGTTGTACCCATAATCTTGCATCCTGTGGAAAGGAGCATCCTACTTTATATTTATATTATTAGTCTATTTACCAGGTGACTTTGATAGGACGATTTGTACAATCTTGCAATCATTTTTTTTGGCAAGAGGTGGACAAATGAGCATACGGGGCACCTTATGGTAAGTGATCACCGCAGACCATACTCTGTTGTAACACCATATGAACGTTGCTGACCATATAAAATGTCAAATAAACGTACATAATATGAATTCGAAAACCAAAAATAAATAGACAAAACATTGTCAAAAAAATTGTGAGCCAGTAAAATGAATATTGCCTTAATGGATCTCAAATATCAATGCATGTGATCGCACTATTTGTATAGATTCAAATTTTCCTAATTCCTATTTGGAGTCGCGTGGAACTGATACGAAAACACTGCATATGCTAATTTTGATTTCTGTTTTCAAAAACGATGACTGCTGCGTTCGTTACATTTAGTTTAAGCTCGTTAAAATGTACAACAATCAAAACAACAAATAGGATTGATACAAATATTTCTACATAATAATTTACCAGTGGGACCTTTGCACAGGATGCCGGCTAGAATATGGGTACCACAAGGGCGCCTATTTCTGCCGTGAAGCAGTAATATATAAGCTTTACTGTGTTTCTTAAATTACTGGGCAAATGAGATTTAACATCTTATGTCACAAGGTGACGAGTGCAGTTGTGGTGCTGTTCAGAGTTTTTGAGGTTTTCAAGAAAGTAATGGGCAGGGCGTATCAATTACTATCAGCTGAACGTCCTGCTCCTCTCGTCCCTTATTCTCATAATTTTGAATTTGGATCGGTGAGGTGCCGTCAATTTGTTCATCGCCCTTCTCTACATTTCTATATTTAGCCTCTTAAATATTTTAAACCCCACAATAAATATAGTCACGGTCTTAATACAAGAACAGTCAAATCAGTTACGAATTAATTCAAGTTATTGCTTTAAATGATAAGTATACTTTGTTTTTATGAACTCTCGGAAATTACTTCTTCAAAACGATTTTTTTTGTTTATTCAATGCTATAGCTATATTATTATTATTTTAAATATAATAAATATCAATATTGATAAAGATAGATATTCCTGAACGCCTATTATCCACGATAACACCGACTGCCAGTTGTGCACTTCACAAAATTTGTTTTTGGATGCAGGTGTTGAACTCATCAGGAATATTTTTGAGGCCTGGGAGGAATCACAGAATGCACTTGGTATCTTCTGTGATTTATCTAAGGCTTTTGATTGTGTTCAGCATTCAACGCTGGTCAGGAAGCTATCCCACTATGGTATAAGAGGATCTGCACTTGATCTTCTGATCTCATATTTAATTAATAGGATTCAGAGGGTCGAGGTGAATGGCAGGAGATATCCTGGGACTCCTCTCGGTATGGGGGTACCACAAGGGTGTATTCTTGGACCCTTCCTCTTCTTAATTTATATAAATGATCGACCTAACCTTGTAGAAAAAAAACACAAGGTGGTATTGTTTGCGGATGACACTTCACTTATATTCAAAGTGAAACGAAGCCAAGTTTTATATGACGAAGTAAACAATGCTCTATCTGACATCGTGTACTGGTTTAGCGCCAATAACTTATTGTCAAAAATGTAGATGCGAATATTTTATTAAATGGAGAGGTGGTGGAGCCGGTGGAATCTGCTATATTTCTTGGCATTACTCTTGATTCCAAATTGCAGTGGGGCCCCATATTGAAGGATTGGCGAATAGGCTTAGTTCTGCGGCATATGCGGTTAAGAAAATCAGACGGTTAACTGACATAGATACGGCGAGATTAGTATACTTTAATTATTTTCATAGTATTATGTCCTATGGTATATTGTTATGGGGCAGTGCGGCCGATATTAATACTATCATTGTGCTGCAGAAGAGGGCTATTAGCGCGATTTATAACCTAGGTCCTAAAGAATTATTAAGAGAAAAATTTAAAGAAATAAACATTTTGACTGTTGCTTCTCAATACATTTTCGATAATGTTTTGTATGTTCATAAGCACATTGAGGAATTTTCTAGAAACTGTGACATTGATAATGTTAACACGAGGAACAAACATAAACTTGTTATGCCTACTACTCGGTTGGGTCGAGTTAATAAGTCTTTTGTTGGGCGATGTATATGCTTCTACAATATGATCCCAGAAAATGTACAAAACAAATGTGTTACGAAATTTAAAAGAATTGTTAAAAAACGTTTGTGTGGGAAAGGTTATTATAGCATAAACGATTTTCTTAATGACACCACGGACTGGGAGGGAATAAAGCGAACACCCTCAGGCTCTTTAATTATAAATGTTTATTGTACGATATTACATTGTAATCCATATTTTACATTAAAAAAAAAGCCCGCTGAGTTTCTTGCGCCCATTATTCTCAGGCCTGAGGCAGTCTCTTTTGAATGGGTGGTAGATTTTGACGTTCAATAAGTGAATTTAAATCCTATTTTGAATAAAAATATCTGAATTTGAATTTGAATTACTTTCGTTTATTTCACGGGCAGCGTTACGACGTCCCAGAGAGGTCCGCACCGTACGACAACCCGAGCACGACTAATTTTTGTATCTTTTTTTTTTATGAGAGCAGGAAATACTGTTACGTATTTACGCCCCGGAACGGGGCGTAATATGTCGGACTCGAGTGTCCGCGTAAGCGGACACCCCATACCGATTTAAACCTCCTCTGTGCTGTTAGCAGCCCTGGCTATCACAGCGAAGTAGGACGTGGGCCGCAAAGACTACGCAACAACAGTCGCGGGTCGTCGTGAAATGAAGATGAAAGATGAAAAGGTGAGAAGAACACACTCGCCGGCGAGTGTGGTGATGTTTTGTGTAATGTATGTGTTTATGATTGTATTTATGTAAGGTGGTGTATGTCGGTTCGTCAGTCAGTCCGTGTGTGAGTGAGTGTAGTGAAGCGATTACAGGACGAGGACTAACGTCTCGTCGGGTATCAAAACAATGTGTGGTGTATCTAGGGTGCGGGCCGCTGGCCATCGTCAGAGTGACGAGTGCCAGTGGTTTGCGGTGGTTGACCGCGCCTACGCCTGCGAAGGCGGTGTGTACGTGTCTGTGTCGGTGTTTGTGTGGGTGTCGCGTTCGCGATGGTGATGTCATCATCCGGGTCTACCGTGACGTGTCTGGGACGTCTTATTGGGTTGAGACTATGGTGAAGGGGGTTGTACCCGCATGCCTTCCTAACCAAGATGTTGGGATGGTTAGGCGCCTTGTCAAAGAAGCGTCGCGAGATCTCTTTAAAGTGTTGAGCTATCGTCGGAAGCTCTAAGTTGCGGTGAAGGTCTACGTTTCGGATGAACCATGGGGCTCCGGTTGCCATGCGCGTGAATTTATTTTGAACTACTTGCAAACGACGTAAGTAGCTCGGTCGGGTGTGCGCGAAAACGACGCTTGCGTATGACAGTATGGGCCGTACGATGGTTTTGTACAGCGTCACTTTGTGTTTGAGCGGAAGTTTGCTTCGCCCACACACAAGTGGATAAAGGCGACTGAGGACAAATCGGGCTCTGTTGCATACCGTATCAATATGTTTCTTGAAGTTCATATTGCTGTTGAACGTGACTTTTAAGTATTTGTAATCCTTCACCCACGGAATGGGTGTTTCATATAGTTTAATATCGTCAGTCAGTTGTTTTTTAGCGCGGATGCTATTCGCGTTACCGAAGAGTACCGGTGCACTCTTGGTGGGGTTCACTTCAATCCGCCATTTTCTGAACCAGTTCCCTAGTTCATCGACGGCGGCTTGAAGCACTTTAATGTTCTTGCTCAAGGTTGAGCGGTTAGAGCCAAAGTAGAGTGCCGTGTCGTCAGCGTACTGAGCGAGCTGGACACTCGGAAACTTGGGAATGTCGCTCGTGAAGAGCGAGAAAAGAGTGGGAGAGAGGACCGAGCCCTACGGCACGCCAGACCTGATGGGTCTGGGTGAGGATAGGGTGCCCTCCACTCGATATCGGAAGGAGCGATCAGTAAGGTAGGCTCGTATGATGCGCACGAGCCTGTCTGGCACTCCCAGTTGATACAGCTAATTTTTGTATCGATCGTGCGGGCTGTATTTAAAGGACCCGGCGCACGTACTCGTGTTTTACATTCATGTTGTTTTTACAATAATTTCACATCACAATGTAATATTATGAACTAATTTTAACTAAAATTAGTTAAACTAAATTATTCTCGTTTTTATAATAGGTGTGTATTTGCGCCGATATATATATTCTTTAAGAATTTTCATTAATGCGTTTATTTACCCTTAATTATGATGTCGATCTTTTTTAATTAATACGCTTTTATTTGCTTCTGCTGTATGTCTGTTTGTAACCGACTCCATTGGACTTGATTTTGTAAAGTACCTGTTCAAAGACAATCGTTCTTGAGGAGTAAACTCCAGTCATGCGTCGGAGCTGACACTCACTCTTTTTTTGTTTTTTAATACATTAAATGCTATGTTGTATTACTTTGTCTATGTGCATCAATAACAAAATGAATAAATCAATAACAACAATAAAAAACAATTTTATTCATAGAAAAATCATTATTAAATCTTAGATTAATATTAAAAATCAAACGAATGGGAATATATTCAGCTTAGCGACTTGTGTATGTCGACAGCAAACATAATCAACTTTTTCAGTACGCAAGTATCAGGATACGTAAACAGAAGTTGTAAATCGATGCCCATATTGGCTTCAGTCCAGACCTCGCTCACCCATACAAAACATTACAAAAATCTGTTAAAGCAACATTTGGCAGTTATTCTGGCGAATGAACTCCCGTACCACTTAATACTTAAGTATTAACCATTCTGCTTTTTAATTAGTTAAATTATCTACTCTGTGGTTGTGGCTTCATGTTGCTTGTGGCTTGTGAACAAAGCATACGATTTTATGACGATACGTTACTCGAACGGTTGGTTCAGTTGGAAAGAGCACTGGCACGGAACGCGAGAGGTCGCGGGTTCAAGTCTCGCATCGTTTATAAAATTTTGTTTTCAGTTTTAATTATGTAATTAAATATTATAATGTAATATATAAAATGATTTCTAACAATGCCTGAACGAAAATTTCTTCTATACTTTTCATATTAGTTCTATATCTTTTAATACCTATTCTATTATATTCTTCTTTGCACCAGTTTTAACAACCTTAAAAAGCTATTGTACCTACATTTAAATTTTTACTACTTGCTGTCAGATATGACATTGTATTTGAAACAGAATATTACAGTATGTTACATTATGTTACTAGGAGGGTTTATTTACCGCTTGCCTACAAACCATGCACGTTACAAAACGATAGCTATTGTTGCATGTTTTCTATACCTCTTTCAAGGATTAGACGAGCTGTTTCGTCAAAAGGCTTTGTAGTCTCAAGGCGGAAAGTTTTATCGTGAACAAAAAGACTACATAATACAATTAATATACATTTTTTTATGAAAATAAGGGACGAGACGAGCAGGAAGTTCAGCTGATAGTAATTGATACGCCCTGCCCATTATGATTCAGTGCCGCTCAGGATTCTTGAAAAACGCAAAAACTGTGAGCGGCACTACAATTGCGTTCGTCACCTTGAGACATAAGATGTTAAGATTTGTTTGCCCAGTACTTTCAACCAATATTTACACATTACTGCTTCACGTCAGAAATAGGCGCCGTTGTGGTACCCATAATCTAGCCGGAATTCTGTGCGAAGAAGCCTCCCACTGCTAAAATGTGAGTAATATCGTCTTAACAAATTGGTATTTTTGTCTGGGATTAATTATTACACAAATTAAATTTGTGTGAAAAATTCAATTTTATTAAAATTAGTACATCGACATCTAATCTGTAATCACATAAATATTAAATAATAGTGTTACTCTAATTGGGCTAACTGGCATAATTTGAATGAAATGAAGAAGAGAGAGGAATGAGAGATCACTCATAAGCTATAATCCGTTTAATAGTTCTAGTAATGTTTTGACCCATCCCCATACATAAATAATGTTATTTCGTTGATTCCTACCATAGGATATATGGGCGGCGTTCGGGAAGCTCCGTTAAATCTTCTCCTCCCAAATACCACAGTTTCTCAAGACCAAGGTTTTCAACCAGTGTGTGTTGCCAGTGTTGACTTACGGTACGCAGACGTGGTCGCTAACTATGGGCCTTATGAAAAAGCTCATGGTCACTCAGAGGGCAATGGAGAGGGCTATGCTCGGAGATTCCCTGCCAGATCGAATCAGAAATGAGGAGATCTGTGGGAGAACCAAAGTTACCGACATAGCTCAGGTGGTTTCAAAACTTGCAGTTCAAAGCTGAAGTGGCAGTGGGCAGGGCACATAGCTCTACGTACAGATGGCCGTTGGGGCAGTTAAGTCCTGTTTTGGTTACCACGTACCACGTAGGAAGACATAGTGTTGGTAGGCCCCCGTAAGATTGACTGACGAACTGTTCAAGATCGCCAGAATAGGTTGAATGAGGGCAGCGCAAGACCAATCGTCATGGCGATCTTTGGGGGAGGCCTTTCACCAGCAGTAGACTTCTTCCGGCTGAACTGATGATGATAACTCATATACTCATAATACACCAAAACATTGTTTAAACCAAATCAGAAGCTATATCCATAATTTTCTTAAAATGTTAGGCTATTTCTTTTAAAATCAACCATATCCCTAAAAGCACAATGCTTACTTAATATTAGTCATCTTTGGTCTGGCGCACCCCAGTATCAGCTTGATCTATTTGACCGCGTGCAACGCAGAGCAGCTCGAATTGTCGGGGACCCAGTGCTCTGCGAACGGCTGGATAACTTGGCGTTGCGTAGAGGCGTCGCTTCATTGTGTGTCTTTTACCACATTTATCACGGAGTGTTCCGAAGAGCTGTTTAACCTGATTCCTACCGCCGAATTCCACCTTCGCACGACACGCGACAAGTTAGGATATCATCCCCACCATCTGGATGTGTGGCGGTACTCCACAGTGCGGTTTTCAAGGAGCTTTCTTCCGCGTACTACAACGCTGTGGAATGAGCTTCCTTGTGCGGTGTTTCCGGGACGATACGACATGGGTACCTTAAAAAAAAGCGCGTACACCTTCCTTAAAGGCCGGCAACGCTCTTGTGATTCCTCTGGTATTGCAAGAGAATGTGGGCGGCGGTGATCACTTAACACCAGGTGCCCGTACGCTCGTTTGTCCTCCTATTCCATAAAAAAAAAATGTTAAAAGCAATTTTTATATGAAATAAATTGATGGTCGACATTACTTGAATAAAGAGAAATATTATTCAATGCATCCTTATCTCAGCAGCTAAATTTGATTCGACAGTTTACCCCGTGTAATACAAATTTCCTTCTGTGCGACGGGAACACAAACTTCAAAATATTATGACGTTTACAACTCGTGATATCGCTCTAAAGTTTCACCTTGTTATTCTCATTTCTGTATTTTTTAACTCCAACGTATATCATATAAGTTTTTATTGTTGAAAATAAAACCAAGTAAGGTGGCTTGCAGTTTGTTAAAAACAAAGATAAATCTACTTTTTTATAATTTTGAATTATTAATACATCCTGGTCACTTCAAGACAAATTTATAATATGCTCTATCAAGAGCATTGAAAAATTTATTGAATTAGGCGTTACTTTGCGGAAATCCATAATTATCCAAATGTTTTGAGTTTTCTTTAGTGTAGTAACAATTTAACACGTGTTTCGCCTCTACACGAGGCATCCTCAGGATATGATGACTCGCCAAAATTTGGCACGAGACTCGTGAGTCTTTGAGAAAATTGGAAACAATATCATTATTTATTGTTGCAATGACAACAATGCTTTTAGATCAAAGATTGGTCTCCGCTGCGCTCCAAATAGATACCGCAGGCGTAGTCGCAAAGTGACGCAACTATTACTACGCCCAAGTACTCGAGCCAGTCTCAAATAATGTGTGACGTTGACGTGCGACATGTTCTATTAAACTTTGCTGATAATTGATATTAAAATGAGGGGTTGCATTGTAAAACTTTGGAATTAAAAATACTACAAGAAATAAAAAAGACACTGGGATTACAATCATCAAATTCAAATTCAAAAACACTTTATTCATGTAGGTCACGGAAATGACACTTATGAATGTCAAAAAAAAAATAAAAATATTGTTTCTTATTGAATTTACCGCTACTTCGTAAAGGGTTGAGCTAATGAGAAGAAGTAGCAAGAAACTCATTGCCACTCTTTTAAGTCAAGATTTACATTTTAATTGTTTTACAAATCATTTCAATTACAATATATCCAAAGTGACGCAACAAAAATCCTCAAATGTCAAAAACTGAAAGGCTTACACGAGTAAGTCACAAAAAGAAAAAAAAAGTAAATTAATACTTATAAAGACAAGAGTTATTGAGTATAGTAGATGCATCAATCCACACATACCGTAAATAAATAGTGGCATTATGTGAGCATTTCATAAAATAAAATATATAATAACTTTAACTTTAAAGGAAATAATAATAATAAAAAACACATCAAGCAGATCTCCCGGTAACAAGATCATCCAGCCACCACGAGTAGCATCAGAAAGTATATTGCATTTTATTCATTTCCATGTAAAAAAGCACGAAGCGTCTGTTACAAAATTTTAAAAATGCCATTGAGTGTCAAGATGCCACACACACAAGCATCTAATAGTTGCCGTAATAAAAAAGCTGTTGTTCTTAGATAGCGCGTTATCTATTTGGAGCGCAGCGGAGACCAATCCTCAATCTAAGATTATGGGTTACGGCTTTATTGGATTAAATGAGCCCATATTGGTTCTTTACCACCCCGAGAACCTTGGAAATTATAACCATATTTTTTTTAGTAATTTATTTTGTATTTCATAAGGTCTACACCACTTAATAAATTTTGATGTTTTTTTGTTACTTTACTATTGCAATGATAATTCTGCAGCGGAGATGTTATAAATCATCCAATCCACCAATTTTGTGAATATTGAGGTAAAAATGCGCCTCAATTATAAATTTATTACAGACTTTGAACTTCTATGTAATATTATGTACTTGAATTATAGTCTTCACAATTTTTGCATTTCCATAGAATAATTCTCTATTCTGGCGGTTGTAAATTTTTTATCACCTGAAAGCGATTCGAAACCCCTTTTTATTCGATTTACCTTGTTCGTTCTGTCAGCTGAAAAGCTCAGGTAGGCAGAAAAGTTTTACGACGAATTCGTAATAATATTGTAGGAAATAGATTTTTCACTGCGTGAAAAAAACTTGTTCCGTACGAGTTTTATAGAATAAATGTATGAATCGTTTAAATCTACTAAAAACTATTTGAAAATTAGAAGAAGTATTGCGCACTAACTCTTAAATTCATACTGTGTTATCAATAAACGCGAAGTAAAGTTATTCCAAATTTAATACTTTTGTCTTTATCTTACCTTTGTCGCTACAGAATTACATGCAGGGACAAGTAATTTCAAATAAATAAAATAAAGTTTATTTAATTCAGACCATAATAAATCCATATATTGTTATTAGAGTATTACTTAAAACTATGTTAGTAAAATTAAAAATTAGCAAAATTATTAAAACATTCGAACATAATATTTATATTTGATTTAACTTAATTCATAAATCTGCGTTGTTTTGAGGCACCAGGTACATGGGTGTGTATATGAACCCAGTGTCTCAGAACATCACTTTCGGGATTATTACCTATAACCATCAAGATATTGTTAGTACTCGCACGAATCCTACGCATCAGTGAGGCCGTACGTTTGTGGATGATTGATGAAAAGTCATCCACGTGTGCATCCGCAAACATACCTGATGCGCTACAGTACCGCGGTAGCCCCAACAACATCCTGAAAGCAATATTATATTGCACTCGGAGAGCATTGTATGCCCGTTGCGTATATCCAACCCACAGGACACAGGTATATAAGGACTGACAAAACGCCTTGAACAAGGTTACTTTAACCTGTGTGGTGCAACGGTAGAACCTGCGAGCCAGCATATTGCAGCGGACAGCCAACGCTCTCCGTTCCCTTTCAATATCTGTATCGTCTTTAAGATGCTCAGTTACAATATGGCCAAGGTATTTGAACTCAGTAACCCTCTTCAGTGGAACAATGTTGGATTATCCTTACATTGCCTTTATTAATACGACAGTACCTGGACGGCCGAACCTTGCCCGAATTTTTAAGAAGGTACCAAACTTGAACAAAAAAAAAGTAATAGGAAATCTGGATACAAACCGGGGTCTTCTGCTTTCCGGATCACCCATTTGAGCTATTATAGTCTTGTATATTGTGGCGAAATTTACCTTTGTATTCTAATGTTATTGTAGCAGTTTATCATTAAAACACGGATAAAACTACATTTTTTTTTTCAATTGAACCTAGTTAGATCAATTTCTCGCCCCCGAAACTATCTGTGTACTAAATTTCATTAAAATCGTTAGAGCCGTTTCCTAAATTCAGATTCAATTCAATATAGATAAAATACTAGCTGACCCAGCAAACGTTGTATTGCCGATATTAAAATCGCGATACAAAAGTAACTGTTGATCGTAGATGGGTGAAAATTTGAAGTTGTATGTATTTTTTAATGCAGACTGCATAATCAAACAATTTAAAAAAAAAAATAAAAAAAAAATCGTGTGCATAGTCTTTTTCATCCCCTTAGCATTTAAGGGGATGAAAAAGACGCACTACCCAATATGCACTCAAAATTTCATGAGAATCGGTCAAGCCGTTTCGCAGGAGTTCAAAGTTTAACACCATGATACGACAATTTTTTATATTAGATAATATAATAATAACACAAAGTGTATTCAATTAGACAGCATTTATCAATACACAATCTTAAATTGTTATTAAGTGCTAAAAATGTTAAACATTTTTAGGCACTTAATAACCGAGTAACCGAGTACCTACCCAAATATATTTTATCAAAATAAGGACGAAAACCCTATTTAATCATAAGCACGAAATTTCAAGCCAATTTTCAACACGATGTAACTTATATATTATTATCCAAGTACTAAGTGTTAACAGTACGTAGCTAATGCACTAATTCTACCGAGTATCGTCGAGGTACTAAAGTTTCCTGTCTTACAAGTTCGCTTATCAACAAACTGATTTGTTTTATACGCCTGCTAGCGAGTGGCTGATACTATTAACATGTTTTAAACATGCAACATAGTAGAATATATTCTGGTCTCAATCCAATATTTTATTTATCTCCGCATTACGCAACACTAGAGAATTCAATTTTTACATCTAACAGTGGAAAACGGTTTAATAAAAAGTAAAGTGAAAATTTGAACATTAACGTTGTGTAGTTTTGAATATTTTGGAATGGTTAGGGGATAATTTTGCACAAATTGTTTTACTATGAATATTAAAGTAATGGCATTTATATGACTAAATACAATATTCATTTATTGTATCTATCTGCACTATCGCACACTATAATGAAAATTTATATTTAATAAAAAAATTAACACTTCAGAACTATTACAGTTAAATTACATTAGAAAAAATTATCTCTAGAAATTATTTATCTACAGAACAATTAACTTTCAACTATAATTTCAATGACACGAATTTTCGATCAGGTCATTTGTCCTGATGCGAGTTTAACATTTTATACCCATCCCAAGAAAAGTGCACAACGCCTCTAAAGAAGTTTTCACTTCGAAAATTACGATTACTTCATAATTTTTAAAAACAAAACTATTTACTCATTGTAAAAGTGAAACATTTTACCATTGATTAATAAGTAGAAGTGTCGTGAACCTCATTTCCTGCTTTAAAATAAACATTTTTATCGGCTTAAAAAATATTTTTATTACTATCTATGTGTAGTGATGCCACAAAAATAAACGTCATTATTTGAACTTTAAATTAACTTTTTAAATCCCGTGGGAATGTTGGCTTTGCCCAATGGTAGTGAATACAATTGTTAATGTAGAAAGGGGTTATAGATTCTAACATTACAACGATTAGAAGCATTATGAGCACATAAAACTGACCTAGTTATCAAACCGTTACTTGCTTGGAGCACGATTTTTATTAAGAGAAGTCACAATTAGTTCGACTTAGTGTAATGAAATTAACAAGCACATAAACTCGAAACACAAATTAGAGCTCGTAAAACTAGCATTTCATCAACACTCAGACAGCTTCCCCTACTTAATTTGATACCCAGTACTCGTCACTATTAACGGCCAACAAACAGTGTACATAAAGTTCAGTATCGTTGTAAGTTCTATTAATCATTAAATAGATCTCTGGTCTGGTGCACAGCAGTATCAGCACGATGCCACCGCGATGATTTGACCGCGTGCAACGCAGAGCAGCTCGAATTGTCGGCAGCCCAGTGCTCTGTGAACGGCTCGGTCACCTGGCGTTGCGTAGAGACATCGCTTCTTGAGTGTCTGCTACCGCATTTATACCGGGGATTATTCCGAAGAGCTATTTCACCTGATTCCTGCCGCTGATTTCCACCTTCGTACGACACGTCACAAGTTAAGATATCATACCCACCATCTGGATGTGTCGCATTCCTCCACAGTGCGGTTTTCAAGGAACTTTCTTCCAGGTACTACACAGCTTCCTCGGGCTTTGTTTCCAGGACGATGTGACATAGGTATATATATATATATATATATATATATATATATGAGTAAAAGCGCGTACACCTTCCTTAAAGGCCGACAACGCTCCTTTGATTCTTCTGGTGTAGCAGGAGTATGTAGGCGGCGGTGATCACTTAACACCAGGTGACCCATACGCTTGTTTGTCCATTAAAAAAAAAGCTAAAAAACTCGTATCTCTGTCGGAAAATAAGTTTGGTCATATGGAGCGGTATCGTTGCCATCTTTATAGGCATCTTATCTTCCCGCTTAATGATATTTAATATTTTTATTTACGATTTGTTCAAAACCTTATCTACAGTTTATTTTATTTCAAAAATATTACTAATAATAAATAATAATATAAAATTAAAGGACCTTCACCAAATATAGTATTACCAAAGATATAAATTCATCAATCGACTTCAGTAGAAGAAGGATTACAATACGAATGTAAGTTTTTCGAATGTTTGTTTCCATCATATCTCTGTCGTATATATTTTTTCTATTCTAAGGGTTATCATGTTTGTGTTTTTCAACAACGAATCAATCATCCATCAAGCATAAAGCCAGATATTTTTAAAGGTATATAATGGCAAAGGTCGCGGGAAGACGAAAAAAGTACTGGTTGCGTAACATCCGAGAATGGACGAAGATCGTCAGCGTAGAAATCCAATTTCGCTTGGCGCAAGACCGCAAAAAAATCACTTATTTGGCGGCCTACCTCCAGTAGTAGAGAGGTTCAAGAAGAAGAAACCATAAAAGGCATCTATTTTCTTAAAATTGATTCCTATACAATTCTTTTTGATGTGATTCCTATACTAGATACTTGAAGCATTAATTCTGAAGCAGAAGACACTACTACCACTTCGGAATGAAATGGCGCTCTAATAGAAAAGAAGCGGCGCAAGAAACTCTCCCAGCATTTTTTTTGCGCTATTTTTAATGACACATGCAATATTGTACTCTCATTGCTATAAGAAGAAGATAGAATCCCAAAAAATCGCTAATGTTAACAATTTTTACTAACGTTGTCAAGTTGTTTAAAGTCAAATTCAGTGTAGTTAATATAAAGAAAATTTTTAAACTTATTAATTACGTTGCATATTGATCTCTTTAAGAAGCTAATTAAACAAATTAATTCCCCAAGCAGACTGGCCCATAAAACTTCCTTAATGGAGCACTCAAGCTTGAGGATCCATCAATTTTGGGAATTAAGACTTATTTAAATTGAAAAACCCAAAGCGACCAAACAGATGTGGGGAGAAATGAAAAAAGTTTCATGAGCGGCATACAGATGATAACAGTACACAAAATGAAGTTAGGCCGTTATTATGAAGATTTCTTTGTACTGATTTGTTTCATTGCGAAACTTTGAAAAAGTTTTACGACTCGGCTTAGAGTTCAGTCCTATTTCTTACGAAGTTTATTTTGCTTGTAATCCTCAATTTCAAAATGATAAACATAAAAATATCCTGAATTATTATGCTGAAATATCCATATAATGTTTTTAAAATCGATATTTTTATTTTTATAGATGTACTTTTTTATAAAATGCTTGGAACTGTGATATTTTTACATTTTAGACATAAATTATTATTTATACGTTTTGATAGAGAGTATCTTGCTGTTAGACAACCGATAAAAAAAAGCCAGGCTTAATACTTTACGTGTGCGTGACAAGCTACGTCTTACACTCGCGATTTGTATGATACTTTGTGTTAGGGTGCGTGAATTAGTAAAAATAAAGATTTACTGGATGTAGTTTCTGAAAAATGTTCCAAGCCACAAACTTCACATTTTAAGGAATTCATGTTTAAAGTTTACTAAGTATTAGTGCATTCCATACATGTGGGGTAGGCTACTTGTCATGATATAATTTAAAGAGTGACAGTAGGGCTACAATTTTTTTGTCAGTCCGTTAATATGAATCACGTGACCAGTTTTGTGTTCTAAACTCAATTTCGACATGATTGTGGTTTGGAACGTTTTTCTGGAATTACGTCCAACTCTAAACTCAATCTTTTACGACGTTTTTACAGCTTTTTATAGCTTATATAGTAGTATGAATGATCTATTTTAGAGATGAAGATAAATACGAATCCATTTTTCTGTAGAAATTTTATGAATACTGTGGCTACTATTTGAGTCCATTGAGGTCATAATAATATATAAATCAAAGTAGAGCCGATGCTCATAACTGGTGACCCCGAAGTGATGATTTAATAATATTTGAAATGATAAGCTTGGATCGTAACTATTTGCAGATGTTATAATATCACTTTTTATCGTTTGATATTAATAATATATACTACATAATATTATAATTTTAGTTCAGGAAGCATTGAAACACAATTATTAGGCCAATGCTTTCAATTTATTCATACAGAAAATTATTGACGAATCCTTTACGTTTGCATACAAATTATAACGAGCTCTAAATTTTCCCAAGGGACTTCCTGGATACCTTCCCCTTCCGTCATATTATTGTATAATAAAACTCGGTCTGCAATGAATTTTGTCTACATGAACATTTCTTCGCCGATATGTTGATAAAATTTATTAACAAATATATTTATTAGTATTATATTTATTATATTATATAAAATACTAGCTATGAATACCCGCCCACTGAATCATTATTTTATAGAATAGGAGGACAAACGAGCGTACGGGTCACCTGGTGATAAGTGATCACCGCCGCCCACATTCTCTTTCAACACCAGAGGAATCTCAAGAGCGTTGCCGGTCTTTAAGGAAGGTCTACACGCTTTTTCAATTGTATAGTTATTTGATAAGTTAAAATTAAGAAGTGAAATATCATCCAGCCACCACAAGTAGCAGCCGTTTACGAGCATGACGCATGGACCAGCCATCGCCTCCCTCGACCAAATTTTATAGGAGGCACCCGTTGACCCGCCCCACGTAATCGCCACAAACAGTGGCATTAAGCGAGCATGATGATGCCTGTCGCGAGAAAGATAATGTTCATCTACTGTTATTAATACTGCTATCTGTTGATAGGAACTGAAATTATTAATCGAACAGTCGTTTGCAATTTTTAGTAAAAATGTGCCCGTATAAGAATCGAACTTTACTTTTCATTGTTATTTCTTTATTGATCACCCGTAAGAAATATCTGAAGCGAGAAATCAATTCGTTCCAGTGTCTCCGTCAATGCGATTGAAGCTTACATTATTCGCAGACGAATTGAAAAGCCGGTGCCTTCCCTGGCTGTCCGATGCGATTAATGCAGTCGAGTTCACTTTGCAATTCAATATTGCTTTTTCCTTGTTGTACATAAATTTAATCATCTCAATAACTGTTTTCTTTTATGCATAGAGGTTTTTTAGGATCAAATAAAAGAAATTAACAAAAAAACAACCAACTTTAAAAACACTATTCCAAAACAATAGATATAATGCACTACTATGTATAAAAATAATTGCAAGTTTTATACATTCGAATTAATTAATCTAATTCTAGTTTCGATTAATGTTTAATTTTTTAATCGGTGTCCATCCGCCGCGACCCCGCTCCCGCCTCTCGCCTTCTCTAGTTTCGCGTGCGACACAAGCACATCTCACCTATGCGTGTAGGTACAAACCTACCTTGGCTGACACTGACTGGGACCAGCTTTCAAATAAAAAAAGAATTATCAAAATCGAGTTCTGGTGTTACAAACATACCGACACATTGGACCTCCTCCTTTTTTAAAGTTTAAAGATAACCAACTTTTGAAATGTATTTAAAATTAGCGACGGCGTCATACCCACTCTGTGCAATTAATACAATTCTGTTTTTTGTATTCAAATTCAAATTATGTCTATATCTGTTTTTCGTATAATCCCATCATTACTGATCACAGTAATGTTAGTAATAGTTAATCATAACTATAACTCGAAAATATTACATAAAAGATAAAATAAAGGCGCTCCTAAATTGTATTAAAAAAAAATAGATTTTGAGGTTTATCAATATTTAGAGCCAGAATATATTTAATATCATGAAATAGAGCGGTCAACCCGAAAAAATTTGTTTTTATGGAGCGACCGCCCTTAGGACGATTTAATTAATAAATGTTATTATAACGTTATATTTTAGAAATAAAGTGGCTCGCTGAGTATCTTCCGTCTGTTCTTCTCAAATGTGAATCTTATTTGAAATAAAAATATTTGAATTTCCTTTTTTTTTAATCCAGGCTTGATTACTAGGCGCGGCGAAGAGAGGTCACTTCGTTGTTCATCATAAGCCGCAACCACGAGAAATGTTCCGAAAACATTTTGACGTTATCACTTTCGCTCATTTCCATCCGCGCATTTCACAAACCAGATTATCATTCTCACCATTCGGATGTCTGGCATTCTACTACAGATTTTATGGTTTTCATGGATTTTCCAACTAAATACTACAAAACTCCGGTATTTTTGAAGTGATAAAAACTCCTTTAGCGGCGTTGATCACTTTTCTCGGGATGGGTATGAAATGTCAAAATCGCGTCAGGACACGTGACCTGATCGAAAATTCGTAAGACATGAAATTATGGATGAAAGTTGATTTTTCTGAGAGATAAACTTTTTAATGTAAAATAATTGTAATAGTTCTGAAATGTGTTATTTTTTTATGTAGTAAATATTGTAATTTTTATAAACGATAGGGCAATAAATTAATATTGTATTTAACCACATAAATGCTAGTATTGTTTTTCTGATAAATAAAGCTATCCGTGTTAAGTTATTCCCTGACCATTCCAATATTCAAAAATGCACAACGGTCAAGTTTTCACTTCAGCCGGCACTCCCGGAGTGTAAACCGTTTTTTTTCCTTGCGCGGTGTTTTCCAGTATCATACATGTATGTATGTGTAAGTGCGTAAAACCATTTACAGGGTCAAAAACATGGAATATGGGTGGGTGGTGGTGAGAAATTACCATCAAGTAAACCGACCCATACACAAGTTTGTCCTCCTATTCGTTAAAAAAATAAAGATATTAATCATACCATTTACCAGTCAGATATTATTTTACCAGTGGGAGGCACCTTTGCACAGGATGCCGGCTAGATTATGGCGACCTACCTATAACGGTGCCTATTTCTGCCGTGAAGAAGTAATGTGTAAGCATTACTGTGTTCTGGTCTCAAGGACGCCGAAGCTGGTGAAATTACTGGGCAAATGAGACTAAACTTCTTATGTCTCAATGTGACGAGCGCAGTTGTAGTGCCGCTCAGAATTTTATGGTTTTTCGACAATCCGAAGTTGCACTGCAATGGGCAGGGCATATCAATCACCATCAGCTCGTCCTGCTCGTCTCGTCCCTTATTGTCATAAAAAATACCAACAGTTGCCAACCGGGAGGAGTACGTAGCAAGGATTATCAGAACTCAGTGCTATTACACATTATGATATGAGGTGGAAGTCAATTTTTAACCGAAATTCTAGTTGTTTTCAAGCCAAACTCTACACAAAAAGCATAAAACTTATACAGAAAAGTAAAAATTTCTTCAAAACGAACTAAAAAGTTCGAATAGAACTCTTCTGTCTAGATAACTTCAATGTAAAATGACGGAAATATTATTCAGTGTAGCCTTATCTCGTATACGTAAATTTGATTCGCCAGTTTACGTAGAATATTACTAAATTTCCTTCTGTGCGACGTGAACTCAAACTTACAAGCATTGTTTCTGGAAATCGTGATATCGTTCCTATGAAGTTTTTCCTTGTTATTATCATTTTAAAATTCCTACCGTCAAATATAGTTTATATCATAAAATTCGCTATTACCAAAATATAAATTGAAGCAGTACTGGGATTGCAATTTTTAATATTAGTTTTGGTAGTTTTATAATTATATAATTTTATTACTAATTAATTCATTTATTCGTGATGTCGTAAGGTGAGATTATATTAACATATTTCTGATGGTGAAAATTTTGAGAATTTTAATGAAAATCGACTTCTGAAGAGACTTGAGTTGAACCCTTTACAAAGTTTCAGATTGAAACACATAAGTACAAATAGTTACATAAGTAAAAAAAGTCTGAACTCTATTTTTTACTTTTAAAAGCACTTGGTATTGTGCGAAACCCTTTTCATCTCTGCTCAATGCATAAAGGCATTTATTTTCTCGAAATTGATTCCTTTACAATTCTTTTTGATGTCATTTCTAATATACTAGACACTACTACCGCATAGGAAACAAATGGCGCTCTGAGAGAGAAGAAAAGGTGCAAGAAACTCTCCCAGCATTATTTTTTTACGCTATTTTGAATAAAATAAACATTATTGTACTGTCAAATAGCAATCTATTGCTATAAAATAATTGTAATCTAGGCCCAGGCTGTCTGATCACTTAGATATTCAGCTGTGGAGTAGTAGTATTTACGACATATTATTATGTTTGGTACTAAATCTTCTCTACAAAAATATTTTTTAGGTTATTAAAAATAGGAATAAAAAAAAAAATATGCTTCTTAATAAGAACTAAATACTTTTGCATGTTTAAAACATGTTAATAGTTTCAGTCGCTCGCTAGCAGGCGTATAAAACAAATCAGGTTGTTGATAAGCGAACTTGTAAGACAGGAAACTTTAGTACCTCGACGATACTCGGTAGAATTAGTGCATTAGCTACGTACTAAGTAAGTACTTGGATAATATATTAGTTTCACCGTGTTGAAAATTACGTGAATTATTAGTTAACGTCGGTTTTAAACTTTAAACTTTATTTAAAGTATATATTGTTTTTGGCTGTTTTTGTTCATTTTGTATAATATAAATAAAAATGACGTTCAATAATTAATTTAATTTCATAATTTCATCTTGCGCAATCATGCTAAGTTGATAAAAAGCCGTTGCAAAATTTCATCTAGGAAAAGTAATTTTTGCAGTATTTTACACGGTGAATACATCGTTGTTGTTTATAAGAAATCTTACAAGAATATACTATATTACTGCACTCCTTATGTTTTTAGCCCTACTAGAGCAGTATAGTGCTGTGAGTACCATAATTGCAGTTCTTTGTGATTCCTCGAGCGAGAATTCCTATCTTACGCGAGACATGCATTTCATAGTCTTGAAATTAAAACGATGTCTCACTTAGGGATGACTTGCTACCTCACTGAACGAATTCAAAATTGAGGCAATTCGCATGTACTATGAATATTAATTTACTAGAGAAGTAGTAATAGATTGTAGTATACTATATTTTAAATAAATATATTCTTTCTGTTTCAGAGCCTTCGCGATCCAAAAAAAAAATGTAAATGTGGATTCAAATAGAAAATAATCAGATACGTTTATTCAAATATTAATTACATGATTACTTAACATCAGGTGACCTGTACGCTCGTTTGTCCTCCTTTCCATTAAAAAAAAACTGTACAAAAAATTAACAAGTGATGGTTGGATATCATAGTTTCCATTATCTGTAGTATCTGTTCTATTTTTTCCAAACGTATATCACTGTGGTTAGGCTTTGCCTTCGCCCAGAATAATCGAAAGTAAAGTTGTTATTGGAGCCAACTTATTAAAAGCATTTAAGCCTAGATATATAGCCTAAATAGGATATTACTTATTGAAATTGAAAAACTATCACCCATTCGAAAAATTACGCCTCAGACTTGAGAAAAACGGGCGCAGCAAACTCAGCGGGCTTCTTTTTTTCAGAAATAATATGGTTACAAAGTAATACCGTAAAATTAAACTTACTACCTATAAAAGTTAGGAAGTGGTATTTATGGCTTAAAATTACCTTCTTCTAAAAGGAAGTTTTAACAAAATCATAATAATACAAAACATGTCCGCACAAAATATCACAAGCAAATATTCCAGCAAAATCCAAAGGTAATCCTTTTTTTAAACAAAATATTCTTATTTATACTCTCTTTGAGTGTTCCACAGAAATAGACTTTTGTAGCAGTGTTCGCAGCTAATCGAAAAACAGTAATGAATCAAAGGCCCGTTACGTAGTTCCATTTTCCCTTTTTTATCCTGGCAACACTCGTTAGACGCGAATGAAAATTATTCATGATATTCCTTTTTTTATCCTGTGAAAAACACTAATGGGTTTTGAGGACACTATTGAATTAGATATGTATCTATCGTCTGTGTTTTTTAAATCTTTTGCTTTCATGCATAATTTTGAATATGTTTAAATTCAATTTTATTAACCGACTTCAAAAAAGGACGAGTTTTCATTTTTATGTATGTTTTACTTGAAATAAATTTGGAAAATATTTTTTTGTATGAAGGGGTAAGCTTTGCAGGTGAAACCAAGGTCATTAAGTCATGATCAGATGATAGAACCCTAGAGAAATCCAGGGAAATCTTCATATTTTTATATAAAATTTATAAACAGAAAGCATAATTTGGTATCATCACCAAATTTAAAGAGAATGAAAATGTTACCATCGAGTATCAGAACCATGCATACTGGCCAATTTTTTTGCTTATCAGACCTGTCACAAGACGTACTTTTTCTGCAAATAAATATGATTTCATCGAAAATGAAAATGTTTATTTGTAAAATTGATTTTCCTTCATCAAATGCCTTGTTAGGTAACTAAAATTGTAAATTATTGTCATTTAAAAAAATTAGGACTTCAAACAAGCCTATATAAGACAGGTAACCTTAAAAAAAATTTTTTCATTAATATTTGATTTTTTTGCCAAGCTTAACATGAAAATACGACACTTAAAGCGAATACTTTATACCTAGTGTTATAGCAATACGAAGTACATATGACTTAAAATGTTGCTATTGAAATTTACTTTTATGTTTGAAGGTAAGGTAAGCGAAGTAGTTTATTATAAGTAAATCGAGTAGATGATAGACATTTAACAGAACGACTACAACGTTATATTATACATCCTTTATACATCTCACAACGTTAAATACATCAAAGTTATATTATTTTTATTTATAGTATATATTTAAAATACAATATAGTTATAGCTTACAATATAATAACACACACTTAAACTTTAGGAAGCTTATCTGTGTGTGAAGCCGCTTAATTATACATCCTTTATACATCTCACAACGTTAAATATATTAACGTTATAATACATCCTTCATACATCTCAAAACGTTAAATACATCAACGTTATAGTATACATACTTTATGCATCTCACAACGTTAAATACATCAACGTTATATTATAAATACTTTATACATCTCATAACGTTAAATACATCAACGTTATAATATTTTTATTAGTATATTTATTTAAAATACAATATAGTTATAGCTTACAATATAAATAACACACGCTTAAACTTCAGGAAGCTTATCTGTGTGTGAAGCCGCTTAATTATACATCCTTTGTACATCATGCAAAGTTAAATATATTAACGTTATAATATCCATCCTTTATACATCTCAAAACGTTAAATACATCAACGTTATAAAATACATTCTTCCTACATCTCACAACATTAAATACATCAACGTTATATTATACATACTTTATACATCTCATAACGTTAAATATATCAATGTTATAATATACATTTTTTATATATCTCACAACATTAAATAGATCAACATTATAGTATACATACTTTATACATCTCACAACGTTAAATACATCAACGTTATATTATACATCCTTTATACATCTTACAACGTTAAATATATCAACGTTATAATAAACATCCTTTATACATCTCACAACGTTAAATACATCAACGTTATATTACACATCCTCTATACATCTTACAACATTACACACATCAACATTATATCATACATACTTTATACATCTCATAAAGTAAAATATATTAGAGTTATATTAAACATCCTTTGTACATCTCACAACGTTAAATACATCAACGCTACAATATACATACTTTACACATCTCACAAAGTTAAATACATCAACATTATATTATACATCCCGTATTCTTCTCAAAACGTAAATACATCAACGTTATATTATCCGTCGTTTAACGTTAAATACCAATTACTACCAAATCAACGTTATATTTATTTTGTTTGCTCAAGATTCTTGAACCTAAAATTAGCCTAGGTATTTTATTAGCTTTGATATCTTTTGAAAAAAATATACAGCAAGTATAACATATATGTATTAACAATTTATTGACTTTATTATTAATCAAATGTACCATGGTAATAGCCTTATAGAAACTCTTATAGCCTGTTTAATATAATTTCCTAGCAAAAATATCCATATTGTTTTAAAACAAATTTGATTTCTTACCATTTTTTTAAAATCGTTGATAAAGGAATGTAGATAAATTTCTTGGGTTTTTTTTATGGAATAGGAGGACAAACGAGAGTACGGGTCATCTGGTGTTAAGTGATCACCGCCACCCACATTCTCTTGCAACACCAGAGGAATCACAAGAGCGTTGCCGGCCTTTAAGGAAGGTGTACGCGCTTTTTTTGAAGGTACCCATGTCGTATCGTCCCGGAAACACCGCACAAAGAAGCTCATTCCACAGCTTTGTAGTACGTGGAAGAAAGCTCCTTGAAAACCGCACTGTGGAGGACCGCCACACATCCAGATGGTGGGGATGATATCCTAACTTGTGGCGTGTCGTGCGAAGGTGGAATTCGGCGGCAGAAATCAGGTTGAACAGCTCTTCGGAACACTCCCCGTGATAAATGCGGTAGAAGACACACAATGAAGCGACGTCTCTACGCAACGCCAAGTGATCTAGCCATTCACTTATTCGGCTATTACTGCTGTCGAGTCTATCCAACCAAGTTATATAGCCGAGGATACATTGGGTAAAAGCTCAGTCAGTAAAAATAACCGCCACACAAGAACAACATCTAAATGAGAGACAAAGTTCTAAAAAAGATTACTTGTTGTCGATAATCTTACAACTATTCTAACTAGCTTTGGGATTCCCTTTGAAGAATATTTTTTGAAAAAATAAAATATTACTATCTGCCACGAAGACAAGTATCAGCAAAATTAACATCGTTATTATAATTTTGTAATGAATAATTAAGGATATTATGATAAAATCAACAAGAAAATAACAAGTTATTATGATAAGTCTAGAGTGACATTATTTTTATTAAAATTTTATGTGTAATACCCTACGTATTTAAAAAAACTATTAATCATAATAACTATATTGAGCATAAAATTTTGTGTACAGGGGATTTCGGGGGCGATAAATCGATCTAGCTAGTTTTCAATTTAATAAATGTAGTTTTATCCGTGTTTTAATGACAGCTGCAATAACATTAGAATACAAAGATAAATTTTGCCACTATATACAAGTCTATAATAGCTTTGATGGGACATTGGGTGATCCGGAAAGTCGGAAAGGAGACCCCGGTTTGAATCCAGATTCTTCAAGTTTTGTACATTCTTAAAAATCCGAGCACGGCTCGGTCGTCCGGATATTACTCGTATTACCTATATGGTATCTTATATCTACTGTTAACTTGTTTAGTTATTTTGAAAGATCGTTACTTATAGAGTAATAATATTAAAAGCTGTTGCTTTGAAAGGGCATTTTATATTAACTCCTTAATCTATTTCAGTTTCCTCAAACGGTTAACTAATTGCGTTAGTTTGAACTCACTTTCCCGTAGTTGATCTCTTTCAATTAACGGAAGGGCTCTTATAAAGGCTGTCTCAGAAATATTTTCTTATTTAAAATGTAAAAATTAAAGTATAAAATTATATAAATTATATTAAATTCAAATTTCATACTAATTCGTTAAAACCATATTTTTATTAATGAAAAACCACCATTCTTAAATGAATGCCATTAATTTCTTCGCATGGATTTAATCGCGTCGTTAGATTTAAATATATAATTTTTAAATCAAACGACGCAGCATAGTGCATGGTATCGCATTGATTTCGTTCGTGATTTTTTGCTTGAATTGAGATAAATATTGCGGTAATGCATTATAAGCCTTGCTCTTGAGATAGCTCCATTCGAAAAGTGGCTCCATCATGCAAAATCATAGTGGCTATAAAAGAAACACATTTGTACAACAAAATGGAGCCACTTTTCTTGTCACAAATGTCTCGCTTAATGCCCTCCGCGAATGATTTCCAGACTAAAAAAAAACTAGTCGCTGTGAAATTCCAACTTTGAAGAGTTGTAAAAAAGGATAATAATTGATTATAAGCCTTGCTCTTGAGATAGCTCCTAAGAAAAGTGGCTCCGACATGCAAAATCATAGTGGCTACAACAGAAAGACTTTTTACCAACAATATGGAGCCACTTCTCATGACGTCACAAACGACTCGCTTAATGCCCTTCGCGAATGACTTCCAGAACTAAGCCTTGCATGATATACTTGTCAACCCTGAAAAATCAAACTAGAGAATTATGTAGCTTATGCTTTAATAAAAAAAAATCATTGCGTGCGTACAAAGTACTCATATCAGAAGTGAAACCTGCATGGTGCATGAACCTCTAAACTGCATATGAATTCCTTGTACGTGTTGCTAGGATGACACATGATTTCAACCGCTATGAAAGATATTCCTACCACCACTAATATATGTAATAATATGTTCTCCTGGTGTCTATGTAGTAATACGTCGTGCGCTTGGAGTCAGATCATATAAAGGTATACTCGCGCCATACTTAAGACAATCTCTTCTTTAACTATGATCGCCTGGTACCAAAACATTGTATTATGCTTCCTATCTCATTATCTCCCATGTTAAATATTATGTATGATTTGATGTGACTGCTCTTTTTACCTTCGCTTTTTCGTTTCATCGACTTTCAAATCACAACGATGATGAAGAAGTTTTCACTTCAATAGTATGCATATTTCTGTCTCATTCTTTGCCGGCTTCATCCTATACATTTTTGTATTTATGTCTCTTACCTGTCTTTTTTTCCGTTGCATCCGGTTTGAAATCACAACGATTCTAAAGAAGATTGACTTCAAAACGTGTGACCAGATCTATCCTCCAACTCCTCCTCCGACGACAACTCCTGTAAATGTCACATGTGTATGGAACAACGCGGTAGTTTGTTCCTAGAATGCTTGATCGGATAGATTTTTCATGTTTAAAATCTCAATAAAAATTTATTCTTATTTATATTTTTAAATTTTATAAATATCTGCCGTAATTATTAAATTGGGTGACCCTTAAAGTTAGGTATATTTAAGACAAAAAATTGTGTTTACAATCAATTTAACCCTAAATATAATTTATGAATCTAGGGAAAACGAATTGAAAGTTTTTATCTTTATCATAATATGGGCATTATAATAATGAGCATTGGGATCAAATTATGTATAGCAAAAATAGTTTAAAGTTTATTTTACCCAAAGTGTTCCGGAAAAAAATTACGTTGTTAAGTTGTCTAAAAAATGGCAACTTAATTTATACCAAACTAGCTGATCCGGCAAACGTTGTTTTGCCATATAAAGTATAATTTACGCGATAGTTTTATAAGTAATAAAATATTGCCTATATTATAGCCTGTACATCATTTTGTTCTATTGTCAATAGTTTTTGCAGCGCACGCAAAAATAGGTTTTCGATTTTACACCTTGTGTTACAAAATAGCAATTTTATTACGGATCCCTAATTTTGAAAAAAAAAACATAGCCTTATAGCCTTCCTCGATAAATGGACTACCCAACACTGAAAGAATCATTCAAATCGGACCAGTAGTACCAGAGATTAGCGCGTTCAAACAAACAAACAAACAAACAAACAAACACTGCAGCTTTATAATATTAGTATAGATTGAATTCAAAATAAGTTACATTATTTTAATTGTATAAGTCTTTGCAAACACCTATAATAAGGATATTGGATTAAAGTTTACTTTTATTACAAAAATTTTAAACCTAAATAATTTTTGATTAAGAATCTTTAATAGTTTATATTATCTATATATTTAAAAAAATATATAAAATTTTCAATCTTAATATATATTAATACCAATAAACATTACCCAAGTTTCAAAACATTGAACCGAAAATTCTATAAATTAAAAGCTGGAGAGTAAAGAGGAGTGTACCATTCATCACAGTCTAGGTGAACCCACAATGTCGGAGTACTTATTGGAAATGAATTCTGAAAACCTCAGTATGAGAGCCCTTCAGTTAATTGAAAGATCAACTTCTAAGTGTAGTTTGCTTATAACACATTGTGGTAAGGGCTTTGTATTTTTTCACAAACAAAGGAATTAGTGGAACGTTTGAGAGAATAATTATAAAATTTATTCATCAAATAGGTACTGTTATTATTAAAGGTGAAAACATACAGATAACCTAGGGATTGTCTGCATAAAAACAGAATGGAATGAATACTTAATAAATATAATCTTATTGTTTTTTTTATAATATCACATATATCATATGTGGACAGCCACATGACTTCTGTTTCAGATTTATTCAAAACACTTGAATATTTAAAGAAATAAAATCCAGCAACAGTTCATTAAACCTACTAAATAGTTCATTCTTATAAAAAGTATTTTAAGAATAGGAATAATAAAAGTTCAAGTAAATTATAACTTATATAATTATAGAATCATGAGCAGCACTGCATTGTAATAGGCAGGGCGTATCAATTACCATCTGCTGAACGCGTCGGCAATTATTGTCATAAAAAAACTTCGCTAAATAATTTAATCACAAAATGATATCAATAGAAGTTTCATCTTACTCAGATTGTTGATTTTATGTTTTCAAACAATCAAGATTATATTACGACATTTTATAGTTGAAATTGTTTCTTAAATAACACAAAGAGGCAATGACAAAAAAGTTCCTGTTTCAGTATTCGATATTTTCTTAACTCTTTCACTCACTCCATAAGCTACTGAAATAAAAGGAAACAGTACGAAATACTGCTTAAAACAATTTAAAACTATCCCGCCAGATCATTCAGTTTGACGGTCCGATACAAATTGGTTTTTCTCGGGAACATTAAGCAAATAACAAGCATTCCCCTCACGCAATCTACCCCTAATTGTCCGTTAAGAAGTGACTTAAACAGTCCGATGGTCTGTTACTAACCGAAAGTATAGCAAACGTGCTATTAGTAACTAGTAGTATTTTATCTTTAATTTAACAAGGTTTAAGTAATTTGGTATATCAGCAGAAATCACATGATCCTGTTAATGAATGCTTTGCTTAAAACAAAAATACCATATCAAATTATTATGGTGTGTCAACTTAACATAATTAGGGACCATCGTCATCAGAATCTTTCAAAACATGTCATTTAGAGCAAGATTTTATCTGGTTTTAGTTTTTTTAAGTCTCCAACAGACAAACTATAGTAAGACTTTTAACGTTCTAACTACTAAACTAGATTTTACAACTTTCGAACTCAGTGTCGGATGTTTAAAGGTTCATGAACAAACCATAAAATTCTCATGTAGCATATAGACCTGTATTGAATAAAATATTCATTGCAGCCCAAGTTTTATTGTGGACAACGAAACGGGAACACATCTCGAGGAAGACCCTAGGGGATACTGATATATCGTAGAATGTATCAATATAATGTATTGTGTATATTTTAATAATCTGTAAAATAAGACCAAAAGCGATTTTAAACAAATTTATCTTAATTTAGATTCTTTAAATTAATTTGCTTGGCTTCTAAGAATGAAGTATAAATAATAACTTTTTTTTTATGGAATAGGAGGACAAACGAGCGTACGGGTCACCTGGTGTTAAGTGATCACCGCCGCCCACACTCTCTTGCAACACCAGAGGAATCACAGGAGCGTTGCCGGCCTTTAAGGAAGATGTACGCGCTTTTCTTGAAGGTACCCATGTCGTATCGTCCCGGAAACACCGCACTAGGAACTCATTCCACAGCTTCGTAGTGTAGCGTGTCATGCGAAGGTGAAATTCGGCGGCAGGAATCAGGTTAAACAGCTCTTCGGAACACTCCCCGTGATAAATGCGGTAGAAGACACACAATGAAGCGACGTCTCTACGCAACGCCAAGTGATCCAGCCGTTCACAGAGCGCTAGGTCCCCGACAATTCGAGCTGCTCTGCGTTGCACGCGGTCAAATGGATCGAGCTGATACTGGGGTGCGCCAGACCAGAGATGACAGCAATACTCCATGTGAGGCCGGACCTGCGCTTTGTAGAGCGCTAGAATGTGGGCCAGCTTGAAGTATTGCCGTGCTCTATTTATGACGCCCAGTTTCTTCGAAGCCAATTTGGCATTGCCCTCCAGATGGCCATGGAATTGGCAACCGCTCGAGATTTTGAGACCCAGTATTCTGATACTAGGCGAGGCTTTAAGGGAAGTGTTCTCGAAGAGCGGTGATACGGAAAATGGGGTTTTTTTAGTGGTAAACGCGCAAACTTGAGTCTTCTGGGGGTTAAATTGGACAAGGTTCAACTTACCCCATTCCGCGACCTTCTCGAGAGAGGACTCGATAGAAGACACAAATTTCTCCCGGCACTGCTCGACGTTTTCCCGAGAGAGACCTGCATGGCCCGTGTATACGGCATCACCAGTGCTGTCGTCTGCATAGCAATGCATTTTGGCGGTGTCCAACATATCATTGATATGCAGAAGAAACAGCGTGGGAGATAGCACACAGCCTTGGCGCATTTCATGATTCGAGCAATAACCATCGATAACGACCTGTATGCTGCGCCCAGTGAGGAAGCTGGAGGTCCACTTGCATAAGCTCTCGGGTAGCCCAAATGATGGAAGTTTTGCGAGGAGCGCCTTGTGCCATACACGATCAAAGGCCTTCGCTATATCCAGACCAACTGCCAGGCCTTCCCCCTTGCTTTCAATAGCCGCCGCTCATCTATGTGTCAGGTATAGCAGAAGATCGCCAGTTGACCGACCATGGCGAAAGCCGTACTGCCGGTCGTTGATCAACTGGTGACCCTCAAGGTATACCAAAAGCTGGCGGTTAGTTATGCTCTCCATGGGAGGGGAGGAAATAGCCTATAATCCGTAGGGAGGTAATAGCAATAGGCCTGTAGTTTGCCGGATACGAACTGTCTCCTTTTTTTGGGATCGGATGGACAAGGGCTGACTTCCATGAATCAGGGACTACGCCTTTTACGACTATGACTCAATGATTAATATTAAAACAGAGTCATACAGATTCTAGCACTCTACAAAGCGCAGGTCCGTCTACATATGGAGTATTGCTGTCATCTCTGGTCTAGCGCAGCCCAGTATCAGCTTGATCCATTTGACTGCGTGGAACGCAGAACAGCTTGAATTGTCGGGGATCCAGTTCTCTATGAATGGCTGGATCACTTGGCGTTGCGTAGAGACGTAGCTTCATTGTGTGTCTTCTGCGTATTTATCACGGGGAGCGTTCCGAAGAGCTGTTTCACCTGATTCCTGCCACCGAATTAAACCTTCACACGACACGCCACAAATTAGGCTATCTCCACCACCATCTGGATGTGTGGCGGTCCTACACAGTGCGGTTTTCAAGGAGCTATCTTCCACGTACAACAAAGCTAGCAAAGGATGATCTTCCTTGTGCGGTATTTCCGGGACGATACAACATGGGTACCTTAAAAAAAGCTCCTGTGATTCCTCTGGTGTTGCAAGAGAATGTGGGTGGTTGTGATCACTTAACATACCATAAAAAAAACAGTAATCGGACAGAGTAACACCCTAACTGGTCAACCGCTTCGACTTCACAACGGGACATCGCCTTTAGACATTTTTCACTCTTCTGTCATTGTTTCAATTCTACGATAAATAAGTGGACAAATGAGCATACATACGGGTAACCTGATGGTGTGTGATCACCTCGGAATACCAGTTGTAACACCAGAGGAATCACAAGAGGACAAATGTATATAAATTTTTACTCCGTTTCAATAGAAAAAAATGTACTGCCTTATCATCTGTATACGGAATAGTCAGAATTCCATGTACTTCATAATATAGGTGTGAGTTGCATAGGTTATATACTTTATGTAGACAACCATATAGCCGAATGGTTAGTGACCCTAACTACTAAGCTAGACGTCCCGGGTTTAAATCCCGGAAGGTGCAATCATTTATATTATGATGAATATGGATGTTTGTTGTGAAAAAATGTTTGTTGAAAGTATATTGTATTAAATATATCGTTGTCTAGTGCCTATAGCCTGTAGGCTATGCCTAGTTTGGGGCAAGATAATTTGTGTAATAGTGTGTCAATATTATTATAATTATTATTATATAAAAGTAACCCCAGCATTCAAGCTTCGGGTTTCTTTTATACCGAAGAATTTAGATATTGGTCTTACTTCTTTCACTTAGAAAATTATACTGTTGACATTGGATCCTAGGAACACATAGTAACTGTACGGAAGGCTTGCTCTTATCTTAAAAGAACAGCTTTACGGTAAGCCTTGTCAAGTTAGTGATGGTCAAATAAATGTAGTAGCCAAATATGTAACTGTGATGATTAATAAGGAATAAATGACTGATTTGGTAGGCCCCCCACAAGATGGACCGACGATCTGGTCAAGATCGCCGGAATACGTGGGACAAGGACAGCGCTGGACCGGTCGACGTGGAAATCTTTGGGGGAGGCCTTTGTCCAGCAGTGGATGTCTTCTGGCTGACGATGATGAAATGACTAATTATCTGAAAAAATTATGTTTTTGTACATAATATCCTTGAAATCATTCAAAAAACCTACTAACAAAATTTTGTTAGAAAAAACTTTACGCAGTTGAACATTGTTGGCGACAACCAAATTGAATATTTAGTTTGAGTTGTTCTATAGAATTGTTATAACAATACAGGCATAATCCGGTTAAGTAGCAATTTTTCGCATGGCAATATGGCTTACAAGAAGTGCCTTGTGTAACATTAGGATTTCACCTTCCAAAGATCGTAGTATAAATTGTAGTATAAATATTCCATTACACAGCGTTGTAAGGAGTAAAACTGAGTACGTAATATGTTGGTATGTAATGAGTTTCATCCACTTTAAAATGTTGGATTGATTTGAATTTTTGCACACTTAACAAGGACTGATGACAGTACAATAACTAATACATATTTTTCAATGTTACAATGTAAGATGTAACATGTTTACTTTGTACACTAGTCAAGGATTTTAATCTCTAGCTATCTAGTTGGAGTGCAGCGGAGAGCAATCCTTAATCTAAGATTAATTCAACACTAAAACTGATCCCCTGCTTAATTTGATACACACCTTATAGACTGTATTTAACCTTCTTTGTAACAACGAGTTCTCTTAACTCATCAAGAGATCATTCGGATGCTGGACACGTATACAGGTTGATCGAGCTACAAGAATCATTTACTCGTTTAAGTTGTTTAAATTATGACAGTATAAAATCACATAGTGGATACGCTTGCCAAGTAAAAATTTGATTTATTTAATACATCACAAAATCCACAGAACTTAAGTTAGGTTATAATAATACTATTGTAGAACTTACTTCTAATAATGGATTTACAATATTTATAATAAGACGTGGTATTTGTGCGAGAGTGTGTGTGTGTGTGTCTTTTAATTTATACCTTGATTTAGATTTTTATTAACACTCCCCATTAAGTAGTCTTTACTGTTATTAAAAGTTCAGTAGTGTTAAATTGTTTATTATAGTTGCATAGAGTGCGAAAGATTACCGAATTTTCATAATAATTGTTGTGAATCAGCGGGACTTGGAATAGAGACGTCTGTCTAGTGCGAACTGACGGAATTAATTTAATTTAATCACAAATATATATTATGTATAAATTTAAGGGCTTAAAAGAAAGACTCAGTTAGGCATGTGGTACGAAAAATAAATCTTAATTTATTAATTAAAAATTTGGGTCACGATTCAACTTTTGTAACAAACTTATTAAATAGATTTGTTTCCCCAAACCGAAGCACCATAAAACTTCTTTAATGAAGCACTCAATCTAAGGTTTCCATTTTAAGAATTAAGAGTAATTCAAACAGAAAGACTTTTTGCGTTCGGATTTGAATTTATATAAAAAAAAACTTTCATGAGCGGCTATTCGATATAGCTCATAGCAGATATTAACAACATTTAATTTGATGTTGAAGTCTGTTAGACGTTTTGGAAGTCTTGTTTATTTCTTGTCTTTGGAAATGCTTATCTCAATTTTTTGGAAGAAATATCAGTTTTGTTCAGTAAAGTCAAGCATCAATTTAATTGTAAACAGCGACCTAATTATAAACAACGTCAGTGACATAAGAATAACAACGTCTAAAATGGAGTTTTTTTTCTATTACACAACAGTGTTTAGCTTATGTTTAACTAAAACGTCGTTAAGCACAACATAAAGTCAAGTGTACAGGAAAAATTAAAAGAATGGAACGCAATTTTAATCAGCTGTCATCTGTCATCATTTTAATCTAAATCTTCCATATGGATCTATTCGTTATACATACTTAATACAAGCATCGACTCGTATTTAAATATACCTAAGCAATGTCTAAAGATTGTTGTACGATAAAAAACAGAAAGACACAAATTTGCAATGGAACTTTATTAAAAAAAAGTATTCAACACATGTTTAATGTTTCAGAATGTGGCCAGCAATCTAATCCAGTTATATATATGCAGTACAAGTACAAGTTTTAATTCAAATTCAAATTCAAATATTTTTATTCAAAATGGGATTAAAAATCACTTACTGAACGTCAACAACAACCATTCAAAAAAGACTGTCTCAGACGACGGCGCAATAAACTCAGCGGTCTTTTTTGTTATATAAAATATGGATTACAATGTCATCGTACAATAAACATTTATAATTAAAGAGGCTGAGGATGTTCGCTTCATTCCCAGTCTGTGGTGTCATTAAGAAAACCGTTTATGCTATAGTAACCTTTCCCACACAAACGTTTTTTAACAATTGTTTTAAATTTCGTAACACATTTGTCTTGTACATTTTCTGGGATCATATCGTTATCAACTCGACCCAACCAAGTAGTAGGCATAACTAGTTTATTTTAATAGTTCTGGTAAGAAGCAGTAGCTTCACAATTTTTAGAGCTCACAAATTCAACAGTCAATTATTTATGTATACATCAAGCTTATTTCGGTCGGTTAAAATTCTATAAGATTTCTTTATGATATTAAAAAGGGAATCGCAAAATAATATTTATTGAGTTAGTCTTGTTTACAAAATTACCATAATTAAAATTAATTTATATGATTCGAATCCCAGTAGGTGCAACCGTTTGAAAAACGAATGTTATTGTCGAATGCCTAATTTGGTCAATTGTATGCCATACTAACTTGCTATTTGGTTGATATAGCTACGAAAACATAAAAAAATAAGTTATATGTATATTATTACAGGTTTTTTACAATAAGGGACGAGACAAGCAGGATGTTCAGCTGATGGTAATTGATACACCCTGCCCGTTACAATGCAGTGCCGCTCAGGAATTTTGAAAAGTACAAATATTCTGAATGGTACTACAGTTCGCTCGTCTCCTTGAGACATAAGGTGTTAAGTCTCGTTTGCCCAGTAATTTCACTAGCTACCACGCCCATCTTACCGAAAAATAATAATGCTTACACATTACTGCTAATATTATAATAATGTGCAACACATTATATAATATACTAGCACGAATTACTATTTACATCCAAATACGTACTAATCAAGGTTTATTTTAACACACCAGAGCTGATTAGCATAAATAGTAAATTTAATTCCAGTAGTTATGATTAACTGTGATAGAATCCGAGTGCGGTAGGAATATAGCGCCACACACCCAGTGCCACTAAATTTTGATTGTTTTTGTTATTATTTGAATTAAAAATTTACACAATTAAATATTATTTTAACTACAAACCACAGCTACCCTTTCAGATTATACATAACTTTCTGTTATAACTTTCAGTTACAAACTATATAATATTATATACATAACATATTGATAAGTATTTACAAAGGGGAAAACTGTTGAAATTAACTCCTTTTTCCGTATTTTTATCGAGTAAAGTAAATTATATCGTGTTTTGAAACACACACATCGATAATATAATAATTCATCTTTTATATTTAATTAGGGTAACCAATTTTTTTTATTATAATTTGGAGAGGTATACCTATACCTACCTACCATACCTATCAGCGAAAAACACTAACCCCCTTATTCATAATGGTCCGCTAACTTTAAACAGCCGCTTAGGAGTGTTTTTTCTCATTCTGACTTAGGTCAATAGAAGAAGACAGAGTGAGAATTAGCAATGCTTTTAGTTAGCAGACTATTATGAATAAGGGGGTAAGTAATTAATATTATTTATGTACTTATGTAATTGTAAAACAAGAACACATTGTCAGGGTTGTTGTACATAGTATTTTTAATTGCTTTTTTTGTGACAATGAGGGACGAGACAAGCACGACGTTCAGCTGATGGTAATTGATACGCCCTGCCCATGACAATGCAGTGTCGTGCAGGATTCTTAAAAAACTCAAAAAAATCAGAGCGGCACTTAAGTGCGCTCAGAATTTAGAGCGCTATTGTTATACCGCTAACTCTTTCACGGCAGAAATAGGCACCGTTGTGTGGTACCCATAATCTAGCCGGCATCTTGTGCAAAGGAGCCTTTTTGTTCGGAATATTTTGCAGATTCCTGTACTAAAGCTCGATCTACTGCTTGGTTCAATGCCAATTCAATAAGCATGTGCATTTGAAAGAGGTAGAGGTGGAGAATCCAATCTGCTTGACTCTTCAGCAGCTTGAGTTACACCTAGAGCTGGGAGGTAATCAGAATCTATGGAGCCTTGGTAACTGAGCTGTGAGCCTCCTATGATATAACTAAGCTGTTAAAGAAAAATCTTTGTTTTTACCTTAAAGTTTATACATAAAAAGGTGAAAACAATATTGCATCACTAAGTGAACTCAATTGCGAAAGTCGTATTTGACTGCCCGAGGAGGCTTTAACCCTTTCAATTTATATACGAAATTGAAACTCGAATTGCATAGATGGGGACAGCGAAACAAATTGAATTCTCACTCAAGACAATCTTGGCGGATGTTTTTCGCTATAATATGATTCGTTTAATATACTTTTGAATATATATTTTTTCTCAATTAAGGCGCCTTTTCTATATGGAATTGTTAGACGAAATTTTCAAACAACTCTTTTAGCAACAGAATAATTACGAACTTGCAATAAAACATATATTTTCATCTTGGTAGCTTCAAAGTTTGGCTTAATTTTTTTCTACAAATTTCTATAGAGTTGTATTTCCTTAAAAAAAAGACTAGAAAGCTATTGCATAGCAATTTTTATCAACTTATGCAATTATAATTATTTATTTATGCAGTATTTTTTTTTGATAAAATTAATTTAAAAAAAATCAAACGGGAAGTGAGTAAAATTAAACTTGCAAGATTTGATTACAGACAGACAACGGGGCAGGTGAAACTAAATAAAAATGCTTGTCACAATAATAAAAATTAAAATAACGTGATAAAAAAATAAAGAAATTAAAAAAAAACAAGATGTACCTACACAAAACTCTGCACAAAAACCATACGTGATAACCGCTGTTCCACGGCAACTGACCGTGCCGCAATATCTATATACATCTAGTAAGTAAGTGTTAGGTTATTTTCGTTACGGAATTTCTGGATTCGGTCTCCACGCTCAAGGCCCGCGATAGAAGCTATGCAATAGCTTAATAGTTTTTAAGGTAAATAGAATGTCTTGAAGTGAGTGAAAAATCAAATTCAAAGTTTCTATTTCATACATAGATGCAGGTGAAGCTAATATAAAACGTATCAGCATTAGTATTTCTAATGATAAATAGTGTAGAAAAAAGCTCAACATTCAACTGATGGTGGGATATGCATTGCCCATTAAAAATGTCAGTTACATGATTAATTAGGCTTGATTCATTGCTGTGGATGATTACTGAATCAAAATTCCTAGAATAATGGAAAAAGTGAAGCTCCAATGATAATATATAGATGGGTGTTGTTTATTAACTGACAATTTCTAGTTATTTATTTTATTCAATCTGTGAGCGATATTATATAATATAGTATATACTATAATTTAACAAAATTGATGTAAGTCAAGCCTTATATTTACCCAAAATTATTAAAATAAGCATAACAGACAGTCAATATCCATAACTAAGGGCTAAGTTAGTGACAACCTTGTTTCGTGACTTTTATAAAAGTCCAAATATGGGCAGTCTTTGAGTTATTTTAACTAAAGAGATGTATGTAAGGTACTTAGGGTATGTGCGTTTATTATTTGATTTTCATAATTTTTAACAAAAGACTACCTACTTCCAAAAAAACTTTCCAAATTAATATGCACTAAAAAGTAAAAAAATAATTGCGTATTCTTCTACAACTTATTAATCAATATCATGTAATTACCATTGTTATTTTTAAAATCGGTGTCCTACTACGACTACGGAACAACACCAAAGACTACGAGACAAAAACAAAGGATACTTCTTCTACGACTCAACAGCAAAGGCTTTGAGGTACCTACCACTATTAAGAGACAACAGTTACAGCTACTACTACTACGAGACAACAGCAAAACCTACGAGGCTACTACTATGACTACGAGACATAAGGAAAGGCTACGAGTCTACTACACTACTACGTGACAACTCCAAAGGCTACGATGCTACTACTATAACTACGAGACAACAGGAAAAGCTACAAGGCTACTAATACTACATGACAACAGCAAAGCCAATGACAAAAAAGATTGTCATAACAGATTTATTAGGTCGTTAAAAATCTGGCACGTGAATTCGTGAATTGGTCAGAGAGTAAGTTTTTCATCAAATAGGTAACGTTGCCAGCTCTTTGGCTAATTTATCTGGATACAATTCTAATACTCACACAAAACGAAATATCATATTTTGTGATACAAATCCGAAGACGATGAAATTTTTATAGAATTTATCAGGTTGTGAAACAAATTGACATCTCAGCAATAGGATAAAAAAGAACAACAACAGACTTCCGTAGGTTTGTGGTCGAAAAACTTTGAAAGATGTGATCGATTTAAATCTTTTAAATTTAAAATTTTTGTTTTCCACGGTAATGTTGTCCACTTTATCGTGGCTGCATTTAACTGTACCCATTATTGCAGATCGTTCGATAGATCGCCATTAAATCTGATATTCATTCTGGGAGGTTTACAACTCTGCAATTAAATTTGAAAATAGCGCTGCAACGCATAAACATACCTATATATATAAGAATGAATCAAAATTTATGAGTGGCCGTACTAAACTTGTTAAATCATAATGTATTGTCAACGAAAATGTTAGTGTCAACAATATTCATTGCAAACCCACTTCAATGGTAAATAATACGACAAAAGGGAAATGCGTCCCGAGGAAGCCCTTTAGGAATATTTGGACATTGTAAAATGTATCCAAACATAAAAGAGCCGGCATCAATTTTCTGTATGGATAAATGGAAACCATAGGCATAATGATTGTGTTTGCAAACAATAGAACGGTCCCAAAGTCATTCTCCGGTATACTCGTTTGAGATACTACAATTGATATTACTACTCGTACATTGAAATTGTTACGATTTCAGCTTACATTATCATAACAGTCCTTTATATTATAGATAAATATTAATTTTATATATTTTTTTCAATTTTCATTCTATCGTTGTAGTGATTTACAAAATTTAAGTACGATGCGAGATTTCAGCCTGCAATTCAAAATTCAAATTCAAATATTTTTATTCAAAATAGGGTGTGACATCACTTATTGAAAGTCAAAAAACTACAATCCATTCGAAAATGAATGCCTAAGGCCTGAGAATAACGGGCGCAACAAACTCAGCATATCTCGAATTTCATAAAAGCGCTCTTCCAACTGAGCCAACCTTTCGAGTGACGAATCCTCGATAAATTTTGTATCTTTGCTCAAGTTGTGCTCAGGCTGTGGCTTCATTCACAGGATCCACTTTATAGTTGATAACCTGCTCAACTCCAATATTTGCATAGTACAGCCTGAGAGTGGAATATAATACAAAATTTATCAACTTACGTCACTCAAACTGCTGGCTCAGTTGGAAGAGCGCTCGCACGGAACGCGATAAGTCGCAGGTTCGAGTCCCGCATCGTTGATACATTTATTTGTGTATATGTCTGGGATTAACCCAGAAGTGAGGGTTATCACTTTAAAAACATAACAAATTGTTTAAACTTAATAACTTAGCAACGTATGGAGTTCTTCGACTTAAGTCATAGAATTTTCAGTTCCCATAGGATCAATAGGCTCCATTGAAGAAAACTGAGTTTAATACATAGAGATTACGTTTCTCTTGCAAACCTGTACTGTTTTAAAGCACATTCTCTTAAAAAAAGAAAGAAAGATTTTACCGAGATTTCATGAATTATCTTTAGAATAGCCTCGAAATCCTGCAGGATTTGCTAAGGATATTTGGTGTCTTCACCATAAGTATCTTTACAAAAACCATAAAAACAATGAGGGCTTATTCTTATTCTTATATAAGGGTTACTTATTCTACCAAAAACTAAATTTTCTACGACTTGAAACATTCACTCGATATAAATTGAATGTCAAAATATCAAAAATAAACCTATAAAGGCATCATATTCAGTGCACAAATGAGGCATTAAATGTTAGGTATAGGTTGCTTATTGTCATTCCCTTTTCGAAAAACTTAAATATAAAAAAAAATACGTTAAAAAAAACCAACTTCAATAACTGAAAATTATCAAATAACTATAAAATATTAAATTTAATACACCTTGCTATTGTTTATATGTGCTACCTATTGATAAGTTTTAAGTCGGTATTATGAAAAATTACGTAAATTGGATCATAAATCTCAGAGTAATCGGTGTACATACATAAAAAAAATACCGATCGAATTGATAACCTCCTCCTTTTTGAAGTCGGTTAAAAATGGAACCATATGTACAGCATTTCTGAAAGAGGTGTATACGCCGCTATATGAACCAAAACATAAATTATATATACATTTATCATTTGATGGAAAAATAAGTTTCAACTGTTCGATCTTGGAGGAATTCTGTAAAGTCGAACTCAAGTCACGTTAAGTAAATAACATCGAGCGAAATATCGTAAATAAAGCTAGATTCAATAAAATGTTGTACTTGAACATTAGTGTCAGAACTCGATGATATAATTTTATGGCCTTTCCATATTTAATTAGCCTTTGGTCGAAATTACACTTTGGAAAGTTTTCTTTGTAAATTTATAGCCTAAATAAATTATGTTAATTGTTTTAATTGACGATAATTATTACTTGTGTAATATTATGCGAGTTCGGAGACTAGTATTATTGCTTATTACTGAAATATATGCAACTTTATATTATGTACCTGTGCTCGACAACATTCTCTAAGATGAATCTTAAGTTTTTACATTACATATATGAATAATTATTTTTATATTTATTTATTATAGACTTAAAACTTTGTCCATAATTCGTCATTATTTAAGTTTACTGTGAATAGCAAGCACTTACAACACTTTTAAGCGAAACAGTTTATTGAGAAACTATTATAGTTTCTCAATAAACTCCAAATTTAGAATAATATGGTTTGGGTTGAACTTCGACGGGTAAACGAACAATTTTCCAAATATTAAACGTAGATTGAATCTATCAACGCTGAATATAACATTTATTTTCATCTTCACAATGCAAGAGCCAAATGCTTTACGAAATTATCAAATGACCTTCAATAATTTGTTTATATTTTTCTATTTCTCACCTTGAAGTATACTGACTTATGTTTCATTTTGATTTATGGCTATATTATTTATATTGCAAGAGCTGTAACACGAATGAAATAAATTTTATTGATCAATTAAATTAAAATTAAAACATCAAAAATACCTCTGGGGAAAGTTTTTTGCTAGTATACTTCTAAATTACGCGTAATTTGAAAGAATCATTACGGTTGAGAAATTATAGAATTAGCACTATGACTATGGAAATAGAAGAAATTTAAACAATGGCTGCCAGATTTTTTTATATTAAATAAATAGTAATTCGGGAAAGGCTTAGCCATACAGTTTCAATCTTATTTGTATGTATTAGGAAGTACAATTTAATTAGCTCGGTGAGGGCATATATAACATTAAAATTTACTGCTATTATTAAAACCTCCAGAGCAACGAATACGGTCGTAAACTGTACATGAGTTTTGATATACAGAGCTTCATTAATTACACAATGTTGCTGCGTATGTTATAATGCTTATTTAATATTATTGTTCGGTCTTTGCATTGTATATTATTTGGTAAAGTGCCAGTTAATTTCATCTGTGGTGATCGAAACCTGCTAAGGTGCCATCTATCGCTACTGTACTTCAACGCTAAGTTGAAACCGGTAGCAAACGGTGGCGCTAGTCACGACAATCGCGTGACGTCTGTGTGGGCGCAACTCATAAGCCTACAAAAGCTCTCTTCCGCTTGCGACCGCCGTACGAGAAAGTGCCGTCCGAGACATTCTGGGCCGCCTCTCGATTGTTGAACCACGTGGGTTCCTGTAGTGCCGTGCACCGGTGGATGCTGTGTGGCGAGGAGCAGTAAAGGTAGGTGGTATATGCAATGTTCCTTTTTTCACAGATGTTTTATTGCGCCTACCAATTAATCTACAATCCATTCTTAACATCGAACAATTATATATACTATGGTGACAAGTTCTCTTAAATATAAAAAGTAGTTTGTTTGTGACCAGGCCCGGAGTCTATCTGTAAAGAACAAGATACATTTTTAAAAAAGCGTAATAGGTTTCATTTGCAGACATTTTCACATTTTATTCCATAATAATGAAGCCTTGTGACTCCTTTATAATAACTCCCCCATCATACATTACTGACGAAAGATGACTGGCCAAGGTGCACTTTTACGACCTCTTGAGAAGATTTTTTGAAGCTATGAACGTACACATTTTTATCTTGTTTGTTGTAGTACTCTTCTATTGGGAAATTTTTTCATCAGTGAAAAGGATTTTTCTGTAATTTTTACGCACGTACATGCCGCGCACAGCAAGCTTTATGATCGAATTATTTTCTATAACTTTTATAATTTACTAAGGGCGTAACTAAAACCAGTGGCAGGCTTCTTTGCACAGGATGGCGGCTAGCTTATGGATACCACAACGGCACCTATTTGTGCCGTGAAGCATTAATGTGTAAGCATTATTGTGTTTCAGTATGAAGGGCGCCGTAGCTAATGAAATTACTGGGCAAATGAGACTTAACATCGTATGTCTCAAGCGAGCGCAAGAGTAATGCCGCTCAGAATTTTTGGGTTTTCAATAATCCTGAGCGGCTGAACGTCCTGCTCGTCTCGTAAGGGAATTTAATAAAAAAAATATTCCTATGGTTTCCATTTATCCATACAGGAAATTGATTATGGCTGTTTTATGTTTGGATACATTTTACAATATCCAAATAATCCCTTAAGTCTTCATCTCGGGAAACATCTCCCTTTCGTCGCATTACAGTGTTCCATAAAACCCGGTCCGGAATGAATTTTCTCTACATGAACATTTTCTTGCCGTAACGTTGATAAAATTTTATGATTCAATGTCATATTAAAATTATTACGGTATTCCGAGATAAATCTGAATTGATAATATTATGTCGCAATAAAACAAAGTGTAAGTATCTGAAGCACTTTTGAGGAAGTAGAAGAAGAGGAAGGAAGACATAAAAAGGCTAAAAGGCTAAAATAAAAGGCATTGATCTTCTCAAAATTGATTGCTTAAGAATTCTTTTGGATGTCATTTCTAATACTACTACCACTTCGGAAACAAATGGCAATCTGAGAAAGAAGAAGCGGCTCAAGAAACTTTTTAATAAAATATACAATATTGTGCTGTCATTGTTATTGCTATGAAATTATCATAATCTAGTTCCAGGCTGTACGATCACATAGATATTCAAAGGTGGACTTACGACAAAGCCTTTTTGAAAAAAAATATTTATATTTATTGAAAGATAATGCCTGAACAGTGGCTGGAGCTTTATTTTAATAGTGTATCCCTTATTTCTAGTATTATAATAATGAAAATCACAATTTAGACCAAAAAGGTGACGATTTTTGTGAACGTATATTAAATTTTCATAAATGTACTCAAAATGAACAGTAAAAAAAATATTTCTTTAAAAATAATAAATTTAATATGTTTTTCTAAGAACTAGCAAATCATAAAAACTTTAATATTTCTTCAATACTGTGTAGTAAGAGATATGTAAACTATGTATTTCATTATTTATCAACCCATGTTGAGGAAAAGTTTAATTTTCGTTTATATTTATTTAATCTACTGAAACAGAACTGCACAGAGACACACACACACATATACAGAGATCACTTTTTGACTTTTCGTTTCATATTGGTAACTATAGAATGTAAATTGATTGCCTACACGATAGGCTATGCCTAGTGTAGGGACCAATTACTAAGTAATATTATGCGATAGTGTCTGTATACATTAAATAAATAAAATAGTATTAATAAAACCTACCAAAAAATTATATGGAACTGCTAGACAACTAAAAGAGTTCTTTGAACGTTCAACTAATTCTAATAAGGTTGTTTAAAGAGAAACATACACAATTGTAAAGTGGTATTGCATTAGTTTGTACTCACTCGGAACTCGCCTCTCAGTGGGTGATCTCTTTTAATTAACTCGAGTGCTCTTACACTGGGATCTAGTAGTCTTTTAAACTCGGACTCGGATATTATGGATCCACAAAATAAAATCGTGAAGAGTCATTCAATTAACCCTTATTTGTTCTGAAATGGGCAGGTGGCTCAGACAAAGAGTTTTTGCTCATCAATTTAAGGTTGAGGACTTTTATTACTTTTAATGGTTATTGGAATCCATTTTAACTAACCAATCAAGAATGCTTTGTAAAGAAATCTTAATGTTTTTTGAAGCATGAGTAGGACAAACATGGTCACGGGATTTCTTGAAGGTACCTAAGGTAGGATTTTTTTAAAGCTGACGAGAAAGTATAAGTTATCCAATAAATCTGAGATTTAACTACTACTATTGAAACCGCCCATGGTCGCTCAGAGAGCAATGGAGAGGGCTATGCTCGCAGTTTTCCTGCGACGATAAAATCAGAAATGAGGGGATCCGTATGAAAACGAAAGTCACTGACATAGCCCAAATGATTGCGAAACTGTAGTGGCAGTGGACAGGGCACATAGTTCGATGAACAGATGGCCGGTGGGGCAGTTAGTTCTCGAATGATGACCACGTACCGGATGAGGCACTGTTGGTAGGCCCTCCACACGATGGATCGACAATCGGGTCAAGATCGCCGAAATACGTTGGATGAGGGCAGCTCAGGACCGATCGTCATGAAGATCTTTGGCTTTTGACCAGCATTGAACGTCTTTCGGCTGATGATGATGATTAGGATGATTGTAACCCAAGCATTATGTATTTGGTTTTAAACAGTTAACACATTGTAGTGTATTGAGTTAAGGAAAAAAAACTTTGTTGCTGTTGATATAATGTTTCAAGTACTTTGTAGTATAATATTTATTATAAATATTCAGACAGGCTGACAAACGAATAACCAAAGCATAAGATATTATAAATTACATGCCGTTTTCGAGCAACTTTTTTCCACGTACAACCCAGGAATGGAATGTCTTAATACTGTCAATAACTACTAGACTATATTGAATATACTAGAAGAAATAAAGTTACAGAGGATATGCAGGGATCCAAGTCTTGAATTTACTGATGAACTTGCAAGAATTGGTGCCGAAAACACTTAATTTCACCCTAGCCCCAGCCCTACTATGGTGGCTCTAGTTCGCCGATCCTTGAGAAACCCTCGATTCCATCCAACTACCACACCATTGTCATTACCTCCATTTTTTTTTTGTCATTATACCTAGAGAAGCACTAGCTGGTTAGAGAGTACAGTTTCCGTCAAAGTCGCTGAGCTGATAATCTTCTTATACATCTCATTCATGAATGGGCGCAAGCGGTTGAGCCGAGTGAAGAGCGTTAGCGGTGAGAAAACAAAACGAAAATCTTCGACAGAATGTGGCACAAAGTAGTAGCGCAACTACCCTATAGTCTTCGTGAGAGGTTAGTTCAATGGATCACAATCTTTTTGGCTGATCGGAGCATCAAGTTTGTTTATTCAGCATATATATAATATATATGCTGCTATGCAGATAATATTTCTCAGGATAGCGTTGACGAGAATCAGCACAAATTTGTATCTGAAATGGCACTATGCTAGTCAGAATGGGACTATCAAAATTTAGTCCAGTCCAGTCCAGTCGTAAGAAGAGCAAGTTTGTCCATTTACCGCTGAAAAGTCTCCTTTTGTCGTATTTCGTCGATTCGAGAGAACTCCTCTTACTGCCACAGTTTCACGACGTCCATTTCTACGACGGCAGTTCTTCACTGTCTCGCCTGTCTATACAAGGGGCAAATACGGCCTCACGTGGAGTATTGTTCTCACCTTTGACCGGCTAGTACCAGCTTCTTCCATTTGAATACATACAACTAATCTAGTGAGAGAGTGCTCTCTAATTCATTGTAGGTCAAGAAAATGACACATATGATTGTTGAGTAATTTTTTTTACACTTGTTGCTCAAATAACTAAAGATACAGAAATAAAACTGAAAAGTAAAGTTGAACAAAGCATACAAGATTTTATAAACATTACGTCACTCAAACGGTTACAATCGCACGTAACGCTAGAGGTCGTGGGTTCGAGTACCGCATCGTTGATAAGATTAGTTTTTAGTTATATTTGCGTAATTAATCCCAGAAGTGAGGATTATCACTTTAAAAACATAAAAAATTGTTTAACTAAAGATTCTAAGGTTAAAACTAATGCCATACTTTAGTCCCTTTATGGAGTTAAAACGAAAACCTGTAAATAATTGAAATATCGCATAAAATACCATCGAATACGCTACAATACCAGATCAGGTAAAATTTTAAAACATTAACTCTGGAACGATACCAACAAATTGAATTAATAAAAAAAAACTATTTTATTTACGTACTCCTGTATTCCAATGCGAAACTTGTTTTTTACCTGTCACCGAGCAGATTGCGTCGAGTCATAGACCTGTTAATTGTCAATTTACATTGAAGCGAGGTCGCCACGTTCAATCAGAAAGCTATTTTCAGTAGCCGATCGCTTTTTAGTGTTTTTAATAAATTTACCTCTCGCTGATTGTAATGGAAATGGCGGGCTGACGCTAAATTGTTTTATATAATTACTCGTATTAACTCTTTTGTAAAAATACATAATTAAATAACATACTGTAGAGAAACACTTTTCATTCTATTGACAGCTCTTTTTTTTTTATTTGAGAGGGGGCAAACGGGCAAGAGGCTCACGGGATGGGGAGAGGTGAGGCAACCGCCCATGGACATCCGCAACAACAGGTGTGTCAAGAAATGCGTTGCCGGCCTTTAAGGTGGGAGTATGCTTTTTTCTTGAAGGTCCCTGAGTCGTATCTGTTCGGGAAGACCGCTGCCGGTAGTTGATTCCACAAAGTGGCTGTGCGAGGCAAGAAATTTCGAAGAAAACGCGCGGTTGTGGAATGCCAGACGTCTACGTGATGCGGATGGTACTTTGCACGTAATGTCCGATGGTGGAATTCGGCCGCTGGAATCAACCCGAACAGCTCCTCTGAGCACTCCCCGTGATAAATGCGGTAGAAGATGCAGAGAGAACCCACATCTCTACGCAATGCTAGAGAATCAAGCCGATCGGAGATGACTTGATCGTCGATGATTCGAGCCGCTCTTCGTTGTCTGCGGTCAAATGGAAGAAGCTTGTACTGGGGAGCACCGGCCCAGAGGTGAGAACAGTACTCCATGTGAGGCCGAATTTGCGCCTTATAAAGTTGCAGGCGGTGGCTTTTAGTGAAGTACTGTCTCGCCTTACTGAGTACACCAAGCTTTTTAGAGGCCAGTTAGGCCTTCTCTTCCAAGTGACCACGGAACTGAACGTCGCTCGATATATCGACGCCAAGTATGCCAATACAGGCTGCGGCAGTTAGAGGAGTGATCTCGAATCGAGGGGATACGACAAAGGGAGACTTTTTAGTGGTGAACGCATAAACTTGTGTTTTCTTGGGGTTGAATTGGACTAAATTTTGTCGGCCCCATTCCGAGACTTTGCAAAGCATAGTCTCGATTTCAGACACAAGTTTGATCCGGTTCTCGTCGACGCTATCCCGGGACATGTTGGCACGGCCGGTGTAGGAAGCATACCCCGTGCTGTCGTCTGCATAGTAATGAATATTGCTGATTTGCAGCATATCATTGATATGCAGAAGAAACAGCGTAGGGGATAGCACACAGCCTTGCGGGACACCAGAGTTTATGGGTTCTAAGTCGGAGCATGCACCGTTGATAACAACCTTGATGCTCCGATCAGCCAAAAAGCTAGTGACCCATTTGCACAACTTCTCGGGAAGCCCATAGGATGGCAGTTTCACTATAAGCGCTTTATGCCACACCCGATCAAAGGCCTTCGCTATGTCCAAACTCACCGCCAACGCCTCTCCCTTCGACTCAACCGCTTGCGCCCATTTATGGGTGAGGTACGCAAGAAGATCACCAGCTGAGCGACCCTGACCGAAACCGTACCGGCAGTCGCTGATCAGCTGGTGCCCCTCTAGGTTATCCCAAGAGCTGGCGGTTGATGATCGACTCCATTACTTTGGAGAAAATGGAGGTAATGGCAATGGGGCGGTAGTTGTACTGATCTGAGCGTACACCTTTCTTAGGGATCGGGTGCACTAAAGCCGCCTTCCATAATTTCGGGACTACGTTTGATGAGTAGGAGAGCCGGAAAAGACGGGGAAGGACCGGCGCCAGTTCCGGAGCACATGTCCGCAGCACTATCGGGGGAATGCCATCGGGCCCCCTCGATTTGTGAATGTCCAAGGTGAGAAGCGCCTTAAGCACAGCACCATGCCGGATTTTTACCTCCGGCATATATGAATCGCACCGCAGAATATGCGGTGGTGGTGCACCTTGGTCATCCACAGTCGAGTTGGACGCGAAGAGGGAGCCCAGGAGATCAGCTTTCTCTTTCGCGTCATGGGCCAGCGAGTCATTATCCCTGTGCAGTGGCGGAATGGCTGGCTGGCAGAAGTTTCCTTGGACAGCCTTGGTGAGCGACCAGAACGCACGAGTTCCCGAGGGAAGGCGTGCAAGTCTCTCGCCTATTCTGCCAATGTGCTTCGACTTCACGTCAGCAATAACTCTTTTGAAGGACCTGGAGGCATGATTGAAGTGTTTTTTAAGTTCGCTGGAATTCACATTCTTAGATACCACCGCATTGACCCAAGCCTGATAGCACTCCTGCTTTCGGCGAGAGGCCATTTTGCAGGAGCGGTCAAACCATGGTTGGGACCTGCCACCGATAGGCACAGAGGAGGATGGAATGAAGAGTTCCATACCTTGCAGTACCACATCAGTCACAGCGTCAGCAGCGGCATCTGGATCTCCCAGCGAAAAACAGATCTGCCTCCACGGGTAGGATGCAAAAAAGCACCGCATCTCGTCCCACTCTGCTGACCTATAGCCACACGTGGCGACAGCCTAAGAAGCGGGGCCGTGTTGGGCGCGGGATCGGCACGGTGCTCCGGATCAGGCAGTGGTCCGACAATTTCCGAGACGAGGGTCAACGGAAACTGGGTAGCCGTCCGGATGTGAGGTCAACAGAAGGTCCAACAGTGAAGGTGTATGATCTTGCACATCTGGGATTCGCGTTGGGGCAATAACCAGTTGCGTCAGACCATATGCTAAGGCGAAGTCGTGAACAGATCTCCCTGCATGATCGGTGGTACGTGAGCCTAGCCATTCGGCGTGGTGGGTGTTAAAATCGCCGAGAAACACGATCTCTGCAGTGGGGATCTGCTCCAACACGGAATCTGTAGCCATTTGGATGTGTTCGAGGAGCCGGTCAGTCTCTGCGTTACCGCTATGGGACCTATACAGGCATGCGTAGATTTGCGGATGGTCATCACAGTCTACACGCAGCCAGATGATGGATAGGTCCTGTCCTTCAAGAAAACTCAGGCGTCGAGAACAGACTTCCTCCCTGACGTAAACGCACACGCCAGCCCGTGGTATAAAGGAGTGTTCCAAATTATACCCCGGGTAGGAAAGGTAAGATGAATCAGCCAGGGAGGATATCTGTGTCTCGGTTAAAAAGAGCAGGGCCGGCTTCGCCGTCTCCAGGTGAAAGTGGACGGCATTTAAATTTGAGCGAAGCCCCTTGATGTTGCAAAAGTCCACAGCGAGTGTGGAGGAGGGTGGTTTGAGCCTCCTGCTCTGTTTGCCCCGAGTCATCGCAGATTTGCCCCATCCAGAATACGCGGGGCAGCCTGGGCAACCACTGTTAGGTACAGGCCCTAATAGTGGACGCCCAGGGACGGATTCTCCAGGGCTGCATAGCCTGGTACCGTCCTGGAGTAGTCTCGTTTTAGTCTGTGCTGCCATTTGTATTTGAGAGGGGGGCCTCCGGATACCCCACTCACCGGACGAAACACAGCGGCATAGCCGCTATTTCGTTTACTTTCGTCACTGTCTGATCGCAGGGACTTAATTGATCTCTCTTTCCTAAAAAATGTTATAGATGGAGGGGTCGATTGCCCAAATCTGTTGAGTAGGGTTCAATTGGCGGTACCAAAGCGTAATGCTAGGTCACATGTTTTCAAAAAACTAACGTTCAGGCCTAGATTAACTAGATCGAACCTAGGCAGATCCGCCCTTTTGTATAGAATAGTTGTCACCTACAACAACTTGGTTAAAAGAGCTGGTATAGATATTTTTCAGCACTCTGCCCCATGTTTCAAAAAAGAAATCAAAAAAATTATGAAAGTACTGCAAGATGGTTAGTTCGTAGTTATTGTTTTATTCTTTAGTTTTTTCTTGGTTATTAAGTAAGAACATAGTTATTGTTTTATCAGCCTTTTGCTAGTGGCTTTAATTTGTAAAAATTTTATCAAAAATTGTTTTCAAAAGTTTTAGTTTAACAAAGGATGTATATAATACTATTAAGCATGTCGAGTTAGCCTGTAAGTGGAGTATACAACATTATAAAAGAATTTTTAAATGTATCTATAGATTAAGATAGTTGTATGCACGTTGGCTTCCTAATAAATAAATAAATAAATAAATAAATAAACTTAGCGGAATAAACAGATCATTTAAAGAGGTCGTTTGATAATCTTGTCACTTACAAAGGTACTTAATCTAAAGATTTAAATTCCTCTAGTGATCAAAGTAATCATGCGGTTGATTTGTTTCTTAATTTAATTTAAAAATAAAACTTCATGCATAAATGAACATATTCTATTATAGTCCGTAATTATTTAATTAATTTTGTGAGAGGCTCCTTTACACAGGAAGCCGGCTAGATTATGGGTACCACAACGGCGCCTATTTCTGCCGTGAAGCAGCAATGAGTTAAGATTACTGTGTTTCGGTCTGAAGGGAACATTCTCTTGCAACAACTGAGGAATCACAGCAGCGTTGCCGGCCTTTAAGGAAGGTATACGCGCTTTTTTTGAAGGTACCCATATCGTATCGTCCCGGAAACACCGCACAAGGAATCATTTTGGATATCATCCCCACCACTTGGATATGTGGCGGTCCTCCACAGTGCGGTTTTCCTGTTCCTTAAAGGCCGGCAACGCTCTTGTGATTCCTCTGGTGTTGCAAGAGAATGTGGGCGTTGGTGATCACTTAACACCCGTACGCTCGTTTGTCCTCCTATTCCATAAAAAAAAAGAAGTTGGATGCTTTTTTCCTCATGTTTTTTTTAAATTCTCCATTCAAGTCAGTAAAAGTTTTATTAAGTATTGTATTTTCTAAATTATATGAGTTATTTTTAGTGTAAATTCAGTAAAGATTTGTTAGTCTACTCTCGTTCCAGAGTTTGGGGAGTCGAGAGAAGTATGTCTCGTGCAGGGGCGAAACACGTAACGAATTGCTTTCATCGGAGTTTTATTTAACTGACCATCTGTCGTCGTTCGTTCGGGGGTTTAGTGGGGACCGATTCTTCGGTGGAGGATGCGTATAACCCCTAACTCCGTCCGTGCAGGCAGACGGGAGTTGCATTCTGCATGTAGACATCGACTATCTACAAATCTTAGCAGAATTACACTAAAGGTAATAAATATTCGATAAATCTTGGTACTATGGTACCAAACATATATGTTTGAGTGTAACTTATCAGTGTTGTGAAATAAAGTTGATTATTGTCACACTTATTAAAAGGAAAATCCCACCAGTGTTTAGGGTGACAGACCGTACCTCCGCACAATTAGTGTCATTACTAAAATAGTTACCTGTCGGAGGCTCCTTTGTACAGATGCCGGCTAGTTTATGATTGCGAAAATCGATGGTAATAAACCATCGATTTTCGCCAGTTCTTTTTGAAAAAGTCAAAGTTAAAGTCAAAAAATCTTTCTTCATTGTAAAAATTTATAAGTTATTTAGTGCAAGTCAGGATGAAGTACAAAAGTTACAATAGCTTTCAAAGGAGTATGACAATATTCATTAACAAAATTTAGAACATTAATTCAAACTATCTTTATTATTCAAATAATCTTTCATATTATATTTGGGAGTTTAAAAATATAACACAATCCACTTTAAATTATTTAGCAAGTTTACGGAGCCTAGTAAATGTTGGATAAGAATTATTATTAAAACAAAGCTTTTTAAGCGATTAAAACGCGTGTAATTGTAACTTTGTTTTTACATTAGATTTTTGCGTAAAAGTTACACTTTTATTATTATTTTTATTAACCTAACGATTACATAAGTTGAGTTAGTCCCCCTGAAAACGAGATCTGGAAAGGTCTTGAAACGTCGGGTCAACTGAAATAATAATAAAAGTAACTTTAACGCAAACATCTAATTTAAAAACAATGTTACAAATAGACGCGTCTTAATCCTCAAAAAAGTGTTTTAAGTATTTAAGTTTTTTAGGTTTCAAGACCTCTCCAGAAGATCTCGTTATCAGGGGGACTAACTAAACTAAACTAAACGTCAGGTAAACTAAAAATATAAAAAAAAAATACGCATAAATCTAATGTAAAAATAAAGCTACAATTAGACGCGTTTTAATCCTCTGGAAAGTGTTTTATTTAAATGTGTAACACTCGCATTAATCAAAGAAGGATTGTTATTATATAGTATTACATTCGACTCGCAATATCAGCGTTTCTTGATACATGTACATAAATATCATTAGAAAAAAAGCAACAATTCCAATCTTAATAAATAGTAATCTTAAATAGTAAAACTGTCTAGCAAGTAGCATTTGTAAAGCACAAATTAGCTTCAGTGACTCCAGACTGTACAGATAACGGACTGAGATAATCTTATTAATCGTGGTCATTGATCGGAATAATGGCGGATTATTGCACTTCATGGCTTGTTAAATGGTGTATTAAGTGAGATTTATATATATACAGCGTATATTTATAACTTACATTCGGTTTAGCATCCGTAACAATACCTGTTCATTATTTATGTTATTTATACTAATGTACCTTGTGCCACCTATAATATAAGTATTACATACATTTACTTTAAAATTGTAATATGATTTAATATTAATTATAATTTTTTATTTATAATTCTATTTTATAACTCCTATATATTTACAATATGTACATGAAGAAAAAATACAATAGGAAAACTACAACAGCTGTTTACTCAAAATGTCACGAGGGGCTGCTGAAAACCAGTGTTGTGTTCACGGCGTGTGAATCACGCGCCGCATAGTCATTTAATATTTTGTTTTTGTATATATTTTAATAATTTTTATTACGTTATTTAATTTATTACTTTAAGATTTTTACTGTAAATTGAAGGTGTGTGTTTTACTGTTAATAAAGTGTTTCTATTCTAATCATTATGTTACTTTGTAGGTATTGAGCTTAAACAATGGTTACAAAACATTTTCTGCTATTTGTTATGTTTTTAAAGTGATAACCCTCGCTGCTGGGATTAATACACAAATAAAACCTTATATATATATTAATACACCCAATAAACCTGAGAGTTGAACAAAGCTTACAAGATTTTATGCCGATACGTCACTCGAACGGTTAACACAATTGGGAGAGCACTCGCACTGAACTTTTTGAAGTTTTTTTTGCACGGAAAAATTTTGTTTTCAAATTTTATTTGTATAGTTACAGTTATTACAAAAAAGTTAAACATGTGTTGAACACTCGTTTTAAGTAAGTTCTATTATAAAACTGTGTCTTTCTGTTGTTTAGTATTCAGCAATCTTTAGACATTGCTTATATTAAAACACAAGTCGAAGCTTGTCTAAGGTGTGTCTAACTATAAGATCATATTTTCAAGGAAGATTTAAGATTATATGATGACAGATGTCATCTGTCAAAAATTGCGTTCTGTTCCTTTAATTGATCTTGTACACTTCAGCTTATGTTGTGTTTAACGAAGTTTTAGTTAAACAAAAGCTAAATACTTCTTTGTAATAGAAAAAAGATAAACTCCATTTTACACGACGTTATTGTTCGGTCACTTACGTTGTTATAGTTAGGTCACTGTCTAAGCCATGTTTAAATATTTATTTTGTTATAGTACCTTTAATATGTAAAATAATATGATATTAAACTATATCATTTTGTCCACATTAGGCCCTGCTTTTTTTACAAGCTTTTATATGACAATAGGGAATTGTGTGCCAAAGACGACCCATTTGGGGATTGTAAAATGAATCCAACGTGAAGGGTTTGTCATCAATTTTCAGAATTATAAAATGGATATAATAGGCACAACAATTGTACAAGGGTATAATATAATTCTCCCTAAATTGAAGGTCTGATATTAGAGGATATAGAGATTTTAATATAATAAATTTTGTTCTTAACAATAACATTTATGGTTGAGAAATTGGGTTTGGTTGACATTTGCTAATCACCTTTAAAATTAACATTTCAATTTATATAATTTGAAATACATTTACTTTTTAATGTTCTTGTCACATGCAATTTATTTCATTTATAATTTTTTCAATAAATACCAGAAATTACTAGCAATTTGTATTTATATTGCCACTTTCTAGTAAGTTGACTATCAAAGGCCTTTTCAATTAATATTTTTTATAACATCTCTTAACGGCCGTTCCCAATATTCAGTCGTAACTATCGTGACTTTTCTGTCCCAATAAACTTATAAACGGTAACTCATCCGTGCACGCTGTCTGTCAATGGGACGACTTATAGCTTACCAGCGATATAAAGTTTGTATGGAAATTGCAATTCACGCGTCCCAATATAAGGCGATAAGAATGACTTATCGGGTATATTGAGACAGCGTCAGATTATTGACAGCTAATTACTGACAGTAGAAAGCAGTAATTTATCTCTATCTGTAGACAGTATATTGGGAACGGTCGTAAAGTTTTGCACTCCTGCACGAATGTCTTTTCACTTTCATGATATGATTTTGCAATTTTATTTAGCTCCAGCAAGTTTTACCTTGGCCGTTATCGTGGTAATTTTTTCATATACGAGACAGGGATTTGTTTCACAAATAACATGACATATGTGAGGTTATATTGAACGCTTCTAATCCAGTATGAATACGTCACTAAGGGTGCTTGATTGCGAAATGCAGCAATACATAATAAAAAAGCTATATCTTAAATATTAATAGTATGTACTTAACCTATAAATTTTCTTACTACTGCTTCTTCCTTTATGGAAGTGCTTATCAACAGTTCAAATACTTTAGAAACAAATCAACCACTAGAGTTTTGAAAAGCTAATCAGCCTAGCAAATGTTGGTATGTGGTCCGTGAACTAAAATTTACTATTATTAAAACCGCAAGCGCTACGGAACCAGTCGTAAACTGTGCACGCGTTTTGAAAATATATAGGAGTAGTGCATTAATTAATATTAACTTCGTTGGTGCCGTTTTAGTATTTTTATTATATTTAAGTGCCAAATATTAGGCGGCAATAAATTAACCTGACTCCTAAGATATAACAAGTCTTGACGAAAGGCTTTTAGGAATCTTGAAATTGGAAATTCTTAAGAATAACAGTACAATATCTATTTTATTAAAAAGAGCGCAAAGCAAAGAATGATGGGAGAATTTCTTGCGCTACTTCTTCCCTCTCAGCGCGCCATTTTTTTCCGAAGTGGTAGTAGTATCTAGTATATTAGAAATGATATCAAAAATAATTCTAAAGGAAACAATTTTGAGAAAATAAATGCCATGAAAATAAATATTGGGTTTAACTAACCCGTAATAGGTAGGAAGTTTAAATAAAATTAATATTACTATCTCTCTCAGAGCGCGCTTTTGTTTCCGAAGCGCCACCGTACCGATAGAAATGAGATCAAAAGGAATTCTAAAAGAAGTAATTTTGATAAATAATTGCCTCTTAGGAAATGACCAATTTAACCTGGAACTTCAACGATCGGCGCTTTGTCTTTCTCACCCGGGCTGCAAAAAAGCCAATCTGATGCTGAGTGATCTCTGTATGATCCAATCAGAAGCTCAACAATTTCTGTATGATAAGACCATACTGTCACCAGAGGCAACAGACACCCTTGACAAACAGCACTTGGAGAAATCCATCAGCTAATAGATCAATTATATTCCTCATGATTTGAGTACTGTGTATAAGTATACTCTGAGAGGTGCTGTATTTAAACATTGTACAGGTAAGAGTACTCAGCTTAACAATTACTAAACACTGAAACTACTAAACAAATATCCACACACCGTTGGGTAAATTATAGGTTTTATGGATGCAGTTGGTTGGTTCTGAGGGAGATGCTATAGCGGCCAATATTGAAATAATAGGGCAACTAAAACCATATAAAAATATTATATAATTTCCGAAAAGGGTCGGAGTGCCCGTATGGTTCCCGTGCCCGTTTGACCAGTGGGAGGCTCCTTCGCACAGGATGCCGGCTAGATTTATGGGTACCACAACGGCACCTATTTGTGCCGTGAAGCAGTAATGTGCAAACATTACTGTGTTTCGGTCTGAAGGGCGCCGTAGCTTGTGGAATTACTGGGAAAATGAGACTTAGCATCTTATGTCTCAAGGTGACGAGCGCAGTTGTAGTGTCGCTCAGAATTTTTGGGGTTTTTCAAAAAACCTGAGCAGCACTGCATTGTATGGGCAGGGCGTATCAATTACCATCAGCTGGTCGTCCTGCTCGTCTTGACACTTATTTTCATAAAAGAATGGATAAATATTGTCCTGAAATGAAATGAAAGAAGAAGAAGTCAAAGCAAATCAAATTAAATGACATGAAATTATTTATTTTGCTTTGGAATAGAGTATGTCCAGATCTTAAATATTATAATGTGTCCCGTGTGTGTGTGTTAACACTAATTTAAATATTCGTTAATACTATATATTTTCAAGCAGCTATTTAAAGAGTATTGGTATAAACATTTTATGTGACAGTATTTTTAAGACGTCAGGCAATTTATTATTTAATTTTGTGCACAATGTTACGGCTGTTTTCATAAAACATCTTGTTATTATAAAACGAAAAAAAAAATATATGAAGTAAAATGTTGTCCAAACCATACAAACGAGTATATAAACATACGTGTAATATTAAGTTTCCTCGTGGCAGATTCCCAGAAGAGTTTTTAATTTGACCTCAAAGTTCCAGGGTAACATTAATGAGCAAATAACATAGAATTACTGGTGCCTATTCCGTTCACAAAGTTAGATTGAATAAAAGGTTGTTTATAAACATTAGCGTCAGAACTTTATGATATAATTTTATGGCATTCTCATGTTTTAATTAATGTTTAGACAAAAGCATACTATTGGAAGGTGCATTAATAAATTTAAATTAGGCTTTTAAAACTTGGTTTACGGTTACACTTTATGGAAAGCATTATTCTTGCAAATTTAAAGGGCAAAGTTGTACTGTAGGTGTTTTTATGGAAGAGGTACCACAAGGGCGCTTATTTCTGCCGTGAAGCAGTAATGTGTGTTACTGTGTTTCGGTCTGAAGGGCGCCGTAGCTAGTAAAATTACTGAGAAAATTAGACTTAACATCTTATGTCTCAAGGTAACGAGCGCAATTGAAGTGCCGGTGAGAGTTTTTGGGTTTTTGAAGATTCCTGCGCGGCACTGCATGGGCAGGGTGTATCAATTACCATCAATAGAACGTCCATGAAAAAAAAGAGAAGGACAAACGAGAGTACGGGTCACGTGATGTTAAGTGATCATCGCCAACCACATTCTCTTGCAACACAGGAGAAATCACTGTGATTGAAACCTCAACGAAGCAGGGCGTCATAAATAGAACACGGCAATTCTTCAAGCTAGGCCATATTCTAGAGCTTTACATAGCGCAGGTCCGGCCACATATTGCTGCATTATAGCCGGAGTATTGCTGTCATCTCTGGTCTGGCGCACCCCAATATCAGCTCTATCCATTTGACCTGTGCTCTGTGAACGGCTCGATCACCTGGCGTTGCGTAGACACGTCGCTTCGGTTGTCGCACGGCGAGTGTTACGAAGAGATATTTATCTGATTCCTGCCGCAGAATTCCACCTTCGCATGACACGGCACAAATTAGGATATCATCCCCACAATCTGGACTTGTGGCGGTCCTCCATAGTGCAGTTTTCAAGGAACTTTCTTCCACTTACTGCAAAGCTGTGGAATGAGCTTCCTTGTGCGGTATTTTCGGGACGATACGACATGGATACCTTCAAAAAAGGAGCGTCGCCGGGCTTTTAGAAAAGTATACGCACTTCTATTTGAAGGAATATTCTGTAGATAATATTTTGGTTTTATTAGTGTTCAGTGTTTCAGTTCAGCTAAAATACTGAAATTCAAAGCTAAGATTTTTTATTAGTAATGTGATGACATGAAACGTGAAACTTTTTATTAATAATTCACTAAACAATATTTATGTGTGTTTTATTATTATGTGATTCTAAATTTATTTTATTATTAAGTTTGTTAATTCATGTTTTATTAGAATTATTTAATTTTGTGTGTGTTTCATTTAAGCTTATAACATTTATTGTATAAATTTAATTTGCATGAATAGTTAAACCTGGCGAAACATGTGAAACTGTAAGATTGTACCATCGTTACAATAATAAATACAAATTAAATGTGTATGTGTGTGTGTGAATGTATATGTCTGTGTGTTTAATTCTAAGTGAGTAGGTAACGGTAGACTTTCCGTTTATTATATAGCATATGGATGTGTCGATATAAATATATTATACATATCATCTAATATATAAAATTCTCGTGTCGCGGTGTTTGTGGTTAAACTCCTCCGAAATGGCTTGACCGATTCTCATGAAATTTTGTGTGCATATTGGGTAGGTCTGAGAATCGAACAACAACTATTTTTCATCCCCCTAAATTGTAGTGCACCCCAAATTTTTTTTTAAATTTTATTAACTATGATTAAGCATTAAAAATACATACAACATTAAATTTTCACCCATCTACGATCAACACTTACTTATGTATCGCGATTTTAATATTATTCTAATCCATCACAGACAAGGGCGCCGTAGCTAGTAAAATTACTGAGAAAATTAGACTTAACATCTTATGTCTCAAGGTAACGAGCGCAATTGAAGTGCCGGTGAGAGTTTTTGGGTTTTTGAAGATTCCTGCGCGGCACTGCATGGGCAGGGTGTATCAATTACCATCAATAGAACGTCCATGAAAAAAAAGAGAAGGACAAACGAGAGTACGGGTCACGTGATGTTAAGTGATCATCGCCAACCACATTCTCTTGCAACACAGGAGAAATCACTGTGATTGAAACCTCAACGAAGCAGGGCGTCATAAATAGAACACGGCAATTCTTCAAGCTAGGCCATATTCTAGAGCTTTACATAGCGCAGGTCCGGCCACATATTGCTGCATTATAGCCGGAGTATTGCTGTCATCTCTGGTCTGGCGCACCCCAATATCAGCTCTATCCATTTGACCTGTGCTCTGTGAACGGCTCGATCACCTGGCGTTGCGTAGACACGTCGCTTCGGTTGTCGCACGGCGAGTGTTACGAAGAGATATTTATCTGATTCCTGCCGCAGAATTCCACCTTCGCATGACACGGCACAAATTAGGATATCATCCCCACAATCTGGACTTGTGGCGGTCCTCCATAGTGCAGTTTTCAAGGAACTTTCTTCCACTTACTGCAAAGCTGTGGAATGAGCTTCCTTGTGCGGTATTTTCGGGACGATACGACATGGATACCTTCAAAAAAGGAGCGTCGCCGGGCTTTTAGAAAAGTATACGCACTTCTATTTGAAGGAATATTCTGTAGATAATATTTTGGTTTTATTAGTGTTCAGTGTTTCAGTTCAGCTAAAATACTGAAATTCAAAGCTAAGATTTTTTATTAGTAATGTGATGACATGAAACGTGAAACTTTTTATTAATAATTCACTAAACAATATTTATGTGTGTTTTATTATTATGTGATTCTAAATTTATTTTATTATTAAGTTTGTTAATTCATGTTTTATTAGAATTATTTAATTTTGTGTGTGTTTCATTTAAGCTTATAACATTTATTGTATAAATTTAATTTGCATGAATAGTTAAACCTGGCGAAACATGTGAAACTGTAAGATTGTACCATCGTTACAATAATAAATACAAATTAAATGTGTATGTGTGTGTGTGAATGTATATGTCTGTGTGTTTAATTCTAAGTGAGTAGGTAACGGTAGACTTTCCGTTTATTATATAGCATATGGATGTGTCGATATAAATATATTATACATATCATCTAATATATAAAATTCTCGTGTCGCGGTGTTTGTGGTTAAACTCCTCCGAAATGGCTTGACCGATTCTCATGAAATTTTGTGTGCATATTGGGTAGGTCTGAGAATCGAACAACAACTATTTTTCATCCCCCTAAATTGTAGTGCACCCCAATTTTTTTTTTAAATTTTATTAACTATGATTAAGCATTAAAAATACATACAACATTAAATTTTCACCCATCTACGATCAACACTTACTTATGTATCGCGATTTTAATATTATTCTAATCCATCACAGACAAGCTATAGAGTTGCAATATGGCAATCGAATATAATGATTATTGTAGTACAATAAATTTTATGTACGATATATTTGGTACGTCTGAGAATTGGTCATCATCCATTTTTATCATTTTATTTATTGAATTTTTCATTACTTTATATGGCAATACAACGTTTGCTGGGTCAGCTAGTAATATATAAAACAATCAAATACCTTATTAAAATTCAATATAATATACCTTTAAACTATCCCAATACAGTGTTATTATATTATTTTTAAAGATTTATTAATATGGATTTAAAAAAGTCTACTTAAAATTTAAAGCAGTTGTAAATATGTCGCACTTAAGGTATTCCCGTCTGGAACATTCTCGACGATTGGTCGAAGGATGCTTCGAACAACATCATACGTGTTCGGCAACTGAATAAGCTTCGGGTGAGGTAAGATAGAGATAAGTCGATAGAGCGAGGAAATGTGTTTTATGTAGTCTGTGGGGTCACTGTTACTAAGATAAGTGTCGTATATCAAATTAAATGCGGTTACGTTTTAGTGTAGATTAAATACTTGTTATTCGATGTGAATTAGTTACGTGTCAGAAGAGCAATTGGTGCTGACTTTGTTGTTCGAGTACAAAACATGGTTCTTAAAGATTTTCGAAATATTTCATAACCTTGGACCTCTTAGATGAACTCGTATGATTGATAAAGTCCTATTCACAAAATTTCACTCGTATCGTAGTTTGATGTTAATTGTTAAAGCAATTGTGTGAAACTGACTAGTAAACAAACTTATTATGCCTACTACTCGGCTAGTCAAGCTAGTAAGTCTTTTGTGGGGCAAAGTTATTAACTTTTACAACAAGATCCCAGAAAATCTTCAAAAGAAAAGAATTACGATATTCACAAGAATTTTTAAAAAAACGTTTGTGTGGTAAAGGTTACTATAACATAAATGACTTTCTTAATGATTAACTACAGATTGGAGCGACCGCCCTCGGGCTATCAAATAATAAGTTATATTTTATGAAAATAAAAAGTCCGCTGGGTTTGCACCCGTTCTTCTTAGGTCTGAAGCATTCTTTTTGGAATGGGTCGTGTTTTTGACTTTTCTATAAGTGATGTCACATCCCATTTTGAGTATAGTTTTCCTACCTTTCACTGAAGATTACATATTTGTGTTAGATATGTCATGATCGATAATGATAATTTATATTTAACTAGCTGACCCAGCAAACGTTGTATTGCCGATATTAAAATCGCGATACAAAAGTAACTGTTGATCGTAGATGGGTGAAAATTTGAAGTTGTATGTATTTTTTAATGTTGACTCATAATCAAATAAATTTAAAGGAAATGTCAGAAAAATAAAATTTCGTGTGGACCTTTAACATTTAGGGGTATGAAAAATAGATGTTGGCCGATTCTCAAACCTACTCAATATGCTCACAAAATTTCATGAGAATCGGTCAAGCCGTTTCGGAGGAGTACGGGAACGAACATTGTGACACGAGAATTTTATATATAAGATTAACACAGACTTTATAGCAATTATTTTTATATTAATAACGGTAATGCTGCCAGTATTCTTGGTACGCTTCCACGTAATGATAGTTTTAATTTTATGTAGTCATAGTATTGTAAATATAGTTATATAAGATTTGTTTTATTTAATATAACTATAAGATAATTATTAGTTATAAACTGCATATTTAAGAGTGTACTTTTACTAAGCCAACTCTATAATTATTATAACTAAGATAATAAGTAGTTAGTTCGTTATTAGAAAGTTTTAACAATCTGTATTTAATGTCTCATTACTATAAGAATTATGTGGGAAACGTAGCAGATGCGAATTTTAATTAAATAAATTATGTCAAAAAGATAGCATGAATACCTTTTAAAATCTATATAATGTAATATTTTATGTTTTAAATAAATACATTGAGTTAACAATCTTAATTAATATAATATGTATTAGATGCGAGATACTTTGTGTTTTTAATAAAATAAAAAAAGGTTAAACTGTTATAATTAACTTAATCTGTATGATTAAAACATAAAATATTTCTTTAATTATATGGTCACTGTAAGATGATCTTCGGTTAGCTAATTACGTTATACTTAATACAGAAGGACCCGTAGGGATTAAATAAATTGTCCGACTTGGTATTACATGGATCTCACAGCTTTCTACAGTAGAAGAGTTGAGTTGCAAGACTTGGTTTTTTTAGATATTATGTTATTGATAGTCTTAGATTGTGGATTGGACCCCGCTGCGCTATAAAATAATAGATACTGCAGGCGTAGTCAGTTTAGCTGTCATGTGAAAAAAGTTTCATCCTAACATCTCGCACCAAGGAGATTAAATGCAGATCATATCTATTATAATCTATCATATATATTATTAAATAATTTAAATGTATCGTAAAGAATAAATTAGCATCTAAGGCCTATTATAATGTGAAATATTATTGAATGATAAAGATAGTTGGAATTAATGTTCTAAATTTTGTTAATGAATATTGTTATACTCATTTGAATGCTATTGTAACTTTTGTACTTCATCCTGACTTGCAATAAATAACTTATAAAGTTTTACAGTGAATAAAGATTTTTTTGACTTTGACTTTGACTATCTGATCCATATGTATATGTCGCAGGGATGTGATAAAAATAGTGATTTGATCATATCCCTGGCATTTGATCAAATCACTAGATTTGTTTAGAGAAATGATAAATCATGTTGTTCTTTAAACGTACTCCGTGATTTGATCAAATCACTTATGGAATTGAACAAATCTCTGTTTTTATCATGTCCCTGCGACATTTACATGGTACTTACACATAAATCTCTATGTATTACTTAAAGTTCTTGAAAAAAAAATTAAATTGAGTAACGTAAAAATATTTTCATTTAAAATTAAAGATGAGCATTTAAAGTAATTTATCCAATTTCTCTGTTTATCGATAATTTAACTATCTTAACGCAAACAAAATAATAAAATTTACAGTACACAAATTCAAAAAATATAAAATAAACTTGTGAGAGACAAACAATAGGCAATAAACAAACAAAAAACAAAAAACTGGAACATTTATATTATGAGAGGTTTAGAAATAATTTGGTAAATACGATACCATTTTTACACTGTGGTGAAACTGCTAATTTTCACTATAACTTAGTCTTCAATTCCTTCTGTGAGGAATTTGACAGGATTTTTACTCCAGTAACTGTGACAGTAAACAACAAACATAGTTTTAATGACTGGGCAACAATGGGTATCCACAAAAGTCGTAAACGCTTATATGACCTTTATTATGAGAAACATTACAATAATAATGAAGAATTTAAAATATATGTAAAAAAATACTCCAAGCTCTTTAAAATAGTTTGTCATGAAGCGAAAACACGTTTCATTGCAGATAAAATTAAAAACAGTAATAATAAAGTAAAAGCGACTTGGAGTGTAATTAACAATGAAACTGATAGATCGAATTGCCGTAACACCTCTATCTGTTTTAATATTAATAATCGCGTTATAAATTCGGAAATAGAAATTGCAAATGAATTTGATAAATACTTCTCCGAAATCCCGATTGTCACGACCAAATACCTTAACTCTTCGCCAAAAGCAGCATATGATATGCTTAAATTACACGTACCAGTATCTTCTACTGACTTGAAATTTAAGTATGTTACAGGTAGCGATATAATAAAAATTTTCAAATTAATTAACCTAAAAAATACAAAAGACCTATGGGGCCATTCAACTAATATTGTTAAATACATACTTGACATTATAGCACCTGAATTAGCAATAATATTTAATGAATGCATAGATGAGGGTGTGTTCCCTGACCTCATGAAATACAGCAAAGTTATACCTTTGTTTAAATCGGGCAGTTATTTTGACCCTGCTAATTTCAGACCTATTTCAGTGCTGCCTGTTTTTAGTAAAATTTTTGAAAAACTTTTGCTTCAACAGCTACAAATGCATTTTTGTAAATTAATGAACAAAAATCAGTTTGGTTTCACTAGGGGTTTATCAACAATTAATGCGGGTACTAGACTCATTGAGCACATCTTTGACGCCTGGAAAGAGTCACAGGATGCATTGGGCATTTTTTGTGATTTGTCAAAAGCATTTGACTGCGTCCACCATGAAACTTTACTCCTAAAACTAAAACATTATGTAGTGAAAAATAGAGCCCTAAATCTGTTAAAATCATATTTAAGCGAAAGAGTTCAGATAGTCGATGTAAATGGCAAACGGTCTTCGGGTAAACCTGTGGGAATAAGTGTTCCACAGGGTTCTATTATCGGTCCTTTCTTGTTTCTTATATATATTAACGATCTACCGTTTGTGGTAGATGATAGCCATGAGATTGTATTGTTTGCTGATGATACTTCACTTATTTTTAAAGTGAAGCGACGTGCGGATATTGATGACGAGGTAAGCAATGCACTCTCAAAGATAGTGCGTTGGTTTGAGACGAATAATCTGCACTTAAACAGTAAAAAAACAAAGTGTTTACGGTTCATTACACCAAACACAGCGGAGGTACAAACCAACGTACTTATAAATGACCAGAGATTGGAACTTGTGGACACCACGGTCTTCTTGGGTATCACGTTAGATAAAAAGCTTCAGTGGGGTCCACATATTACCCATCTAGCAGATAGACTCAGCTCTGCGGCATATGCAGTTAGAAAGATTAGAGAGTACACGAATGTTGCGACCGCTAGATTAGTGTATTTTAGTTATTTTCACAGCATCATGACGTACGGTATATTACTATGGGGTCATGCTGCTGACATTGATATAGTGTTTGCACTGCAAAAGAGAGCTGTTCGTGCTATATATCAGCTTGGTTATAGACAGTCTCTCAAAGAAAAATTTAAAGAAATAAATATTATGACTGTTTATTGTCAGTACATTTATGAAAATTTAATATATGTTCACAAAAATCGTCACCTTTTTGCTCTTAATAGTGATTTTCATTATTATAACACTAGAAATAAGGGATTGCTTGTAACTGATTCTAGTAGGCTTCATAAGATACATAATAGCTTTAAGGGTAAATGTATACACTTCTACAATAAAGTCCCAGCCACTGTTCAGGCATTATCTATAAATAAATTTAAATGTTTTATAAAAAAATGGCTCTGTCGTAAATCCTATTACTCCACTGCTGAATATCTAAATGATCGGACAGCCTGGGACTAGATTGTGATTATTTTATAGCAACTGTACAATATTGTATATTTTTATTGAAAAGAGCGCAAAAAAAAGAATGCTGGGAGAGTTTCTTGCGCCGCTTCTTCTCTCTCAGAGCGCCATTTGTTTCCGAAGCGGTAGTAGTATCTAGTAGTATAAGAAATGACATGAAAAAGAATTCTAAAGGAATCAATTTTGAGATAATAAATGCCTTTTATGCCTTTTTATATACAATTGAAAAATGGTCCCAACTCAACCTTTTTGCTGATTTGAAAACGCTAATATTCCACTGGTCAACTAAGTGGTTGATTTATGAGATTATATATAAGTTAGGGCCTAATATGTAAGATTCAGGGCTTAGAGTATTTCTTAAAAAATATTTAAATTTAAATCATTGTTGTTTTATTCATATATTATACTAGCTGACCCGGCAAACGTTGTTATGCCATATAAATTATTTTTAGAGTTGGACCGTTTCTTGGACATTGCTTTATTTTTCTAAGATAAACGTAGCCTAAGTTACTTCTTATTACATCAGCTACCTGCCAATAAAAGTAGCTGGATTAGCCGGAACAAACAGACTGACAGACAAAAATTGTAAAAAAAATTATTTTGGTGTATGTACCGTATATGTATTCATAATATACATTAAGTAAAAAACGGCTTTTTCAATATTACAAACAGATACTCCAATTTTATTTAAATGTATAGATAATTCACACAATATATTTATAAATTATAGCCTATATGTTATTCTGCTGTGTAAGCTATATTATTGCAAAGTTTCATCAAAATCAATTCAGTAGTGTTTGCGTTAAAGAAGTTCAAACATACATCCAGACATACAAACTTTCACATTTATAATATTAGTAGGAAATACAATGCACATTTAGAATACCAGTATACGCTTTTGCAATTAAGCGCTTTTGTACACATTACGTGTTATATGCATATAAATATTATTTGCACTGGTGAGTAAAGCTGCACGGTGGTTGAAATTGACCGTGTAAACAGGAGTTACACTGCGCCATATTTGTTACAAGTCGGAAGCTAAAATTAATATTTTGATTTTATTCTATTTACTCTCCATTAGATGAAAATATATAATTTTATTTTTCTCCCTATAATATAAAAATATTTGTGCAATTCACACGTAGTAGAAGTGAAACCTTAAAAAATGATGAATATTTGATTTAAAAAAACGATGAAAAAACTCTACAGACATGCAATACTGTATACAAAACACCACGGTTGTTGTAATGCCTTTTCTTAAGCTATATACTACGCATGAGCGCACAAACGAGTTTTTAACACACGTTCAACGCTGTGGCCCAAGCAAACTCTCACTATGCCTCCTATGGTACCAACCATGGTTACCAAACCACGAGCGGAGGGGGTACGAAGCAGAGTATAAAGAGAACCACGAATACCAACGAACAACAACAAAACCAAGTCAGCACTTATATTAGTTTTTATGCAACTGTTGTGTAATAAGGGGTATTAAAACACGAATGTGGATTTAGTGTGATGTGATAATAGTATCACATGAGTGTTTTCATACCTAATTATCAACAGTTGCCTACAAGACTTTATCTACACCCATAATATGAATCCTCTAAAAGATTCTGAAACAGTTAACTTACTGCAAACATTAAAACACCAGTCCTAGTAGTAACCTCATGCATTACTGATTATATACAAATAAACTAAGTATTAGTGAAACAATTATTTATTTTAGTAGTAATTTACATTTTGTACAGTGTAATAATTAAAATTCACTCGAATATAATTTTCTTTTGCAGCGTTTAAAATGAATCGCTCATGTTTTGTAAACAAAACAATAAAAATGGCGGGGATTCGAATAACCTACTTTTTTTTACCGGTGCGCGACTTCTGGTACGGTGAAACGCGCGTAAATGAAAATGTTCTTTTTTTGTAATTCATACAGATACCACGCATCGAGCAATAAGAATATGGCTGTCTGTTGAAACTCTTTGAGCATGAGGGGATCGATAAAAAAAAAGGAGTGTTGTTATGAAATTCAGTACAACATTACAACACTCGTTTGGATGATGTAATGGTTATTAGAACATTGGGTGTTTTAATGTTGGCAATAAGCTAACTGTTTCAGAATCTATAATAGAGGATTTAAAGCATGGGTGTAGATAAAATAATTTTAAGGTGTGATTTATGCATGAACCTACATATGAAGTCCTGGTACATATTGTTCGGATAACATATGATTTCAACTGCTTCGAAAGACATTACTAGCCCTCTAATATATTTATGCTCTCCTAGTGCCTATGTAGTAATAGGTCGTGCACATGACGTCAGAATATATTAAGGTATACTCGCGTCATACATTAGACAATCTCTTTTTTTTTTATTTATTTATTTAATAGGAAGCCCACGTTGCATACAATGTATTACCTTATAGTATATTTACACATTAATTACTTATATTATTTAACATCGTATACCCCATTTACGGGCTAACTCGACATGCAATTAATTACTTAATTAAATTACAAGTACTTAAAAACATTATTAACATAATATGACAATTTCTTCGTTTACTTACTACTTATCTAATTTACTCAATAAATTGGTTACCTAAACAAAAATATAAAAAACTTATCACTCTAAACAAAAAAAAAAACTATATTTTATATAAACTAAATTTAAAATACAGCAACTATTATTAAATACGAAAAAAAAACGAATGATATTATTTAATTAAATGATTTTTAATTTTGCGCTTGAAAATCGATGCAGAGTTCCAAAATATGTCCAACTCTGCTATTTTAAATATATTGTTATAGGACATTACAATTCTGTTAATAGGAGCGGCCCTACCTAGGTTACTCTTTGTAATTATTGGCTTAAAAGTAATTTTATTTTTAATATGTGACCGTGCATTTTGTCTTGGAACTGCTAACCTTATTCTGTTTAATAAGTTCGGGCTATCAATAGCTCCATTTACAATTTTATGCAAAAAACAGAGATCTATTGAGTTTCTACGATTGCATAGTGATATAGTTTTATAAAGTTTTAAGAGATCGTTGGTATTATTAATTTCTTTTAATATATTGTCCTTGTAGGCTAAGTGTCGTAAGAATTTTTTTTGTACTCTTTCTATTCTGTCTTTATGCACTTGATAGTTAGGATTCCATACAACAGAGCAATATTCAAGTTTACTTCTAATCATTGAATTAAACAGCGTTAATTTTGTGGATGATCTTTCAATTCTTTTGTACTTCTTGTTATGAAACCTAAAAGTTTAAGAGCATTACTCACCAGATTATCAATATGTGGTATGAAACTCAACTTACAATCTAGAATGATCCCGAGATCATTTATTTGATTGACCGTTTCTAATATGTTGCCATTTATACTGTAATCAAAATTAATATTTCTTATTTTTCTGCTGAAGGTGATACTGTAACATTACAAATGATTTAATTTTAGATTATTTTCATTGCACCAAACCGAAAGTCCATCTAAATCCTGTTGCATATTAATCGAGTCTTCAATATTATTTATTTCACTATACATCTTGAGGTCATCTGCATAAAGATGGAATTGACAAAACTTAAAACATTTGACTATGTCATTAATGAAAATACCAAACAACGTGAGGCCCAGATTGGAACCCTGCGGAACACCGGATGTCGCAATAAAAGTATTTGACTGGTACCCTCCAATAACAACACTCATCTCACGGTTTTTTAAAAATGAGCCCATCCATTGAATAAGATTCCCACAAATACCGTATGCCCCAAGTTTTGCCAACAAAATGCGGTGATCAACGACATCAAATGCTTTTGCTAAATCTGTGTAAACACAGTCAATTTGATTTGAACTATCTATGGCAACTGATAAATCATCGACAAACAATGCTAAATTAGATATAGTAGACCTCTTTTTAAGAAAGCCATGCTGGTTCTGTATCATTATTGATCTTAAGTGCCATGATAATATCGGACAGAGTAATGATTCAAATACCTTTGAAAATACTGATAATATACAAATGGGCCTATACTTAGTTATATCTTTTCTGTCACCACTCTTAAACACAGGGACTACTCTAGCCTTTTTCCATATTTTTGGAAATTCGCCTTCTGCTAATGATTTATTAAATATCAACGTTAATGGCCTTGCTAACAGAGCCGCGCATTGCTTAATAAATAAAGCTGGTATATCATCAGGGCCCGGCCCTTTATTAATGTCGAGGCTGCTCAGTTGTTTTTTTACATCTTCTTCCTTTATAGCTATACTATCCAAATAACAAATGGGAAAATAATTAATGTTTGTAGTTGTTTGCAATACAGATCTTTGGGGTGATGTATACACACTAGAAAAATGAATACCAAACTGGTTACAAATATCTGAACCATTTGAAAACGAACAATCATTCAGCGTCATTAAAGCTGGATAATCGCATTTATTACTACGCTTTTTTTTCAAATACGTGAAAAAATATTTAGGATTAATTTTTATGCTATTCTCCACCTTTTCTAGGTAACTTTTATAGTCCATATTTATAATAATTTCACATCTATCTCTTAATAATTTAAATTCTATTTCATCTAGCGGATTACGGTATTTTTTAAATAATATTCTATATTTGTTCTTTTCTGCCAACCGTTTAATCAAGTTTTTAGAATACCACACTGGATAACGAGTTTTGTTTAGCACCCTTTTTTTGGAATACACTTTTCAATAACTTTATATAACTCAGTATAAAATATTTCCGTCAATTCATTTACGTCATCAAAACTACTAAAAAGAATCTCCCATTTGATTTCAGCAAGCTCTCTATTAATAACCTCATAGTCAGCATTTCTAAAATTGTGTTTCATTATTACATTAGATATAAACAATGAATCTTTATTATCAATTTCAAAGTTAATTTCAAGTGGTGGGTGATATTTATCTATAGAGCAAGCACTAAAATCACTATTTTCTACAGTAATGTTGTTTGATGTACTAAAAACAAGATCTAGGATTTTGCCATACGCATTACTTATCCCATTAAATTGAGATAAATTAGTCAGTGCCATGAAATCATTTATAAGAACAGCTGCTGGGCCATTATTAATCTGAATATTTCTTTTTTGACAACCTTCTACATAATCCCACTTAATTGATGGTATATTAAAGTCACCAATTACTACAGTTTGTAGTTGCTTATTTACTAATATCGTTTCGACATTCTGTACAAAGCTTAGAAGAGTGTCATACTTAAGTAGCGAGCGAATATATACAGCACATATAGAAATTGTGTTTGAGTTTACTATTAAGTTTACCGAGATATCTTCAAATTTAGTTTCCCAAGAATGAACTCTGTAACATTTATATTTTTTCAATACCGCAATTAAAACCCCTCCACCATCCAATTTACTTGTAGTGGTGGTGTCACGATCGCGACGAAATACATTATACCTATCGTCAATGAACTCATGATTTGAAACGCCATTGTTGAGCCAGGTTTCAGTAAATATAATGATGTCAAAGTCAGAGTTAAGAATTGCAAGATAAATATCATTCGTTTTTGTACGTACTCCTCTTACATTTTGATAGAATAGTTTTAAATGTTTTACCATGAAAAATAATAGAGTTTACTTACTATGGACACAGGGATATAGATTATAAATAATCTTGTGTATAATAATGTCTTTAGGTTAATGTGGCTAGGAATTTCTTTTCTGTTTTTCCGTAAAAAAATACTACCGTTACGGGACCAAACAAAACGATATTGCTTTTCTTTTGCAAATAAACGTGCTGCTGCATAGATATCCTTTGCTGTGGATGACAAATGCTCTGATATGTATACAGGCTTCTTATCACCAGATATTCCAAAATGAGTTGTATTTAATTTATTTTATTTATTTGCTTTGTTAAAATTAATTTAAATTAATTCTTCAACTATGATCGCCTGGTACCAAAAAACTGTATAATGCTTAAAGTATCTATTTTGAATGTGAACATAACGGACGAGTCACAGCTGACGAGGGCTAGTAATAGCGTCGGATTCTTTTTTTTATGACAATAAGGGATGAGACCAGCAGGACGCTCTGTTGATGGTATTTGATACGCCCTGCCCATTACTTTCTTGAATACCCCAAAAACTTGAGCAGCACCACAACTGCGCTCGTCACCTTGAGACAAGATGTTGAGACACATTTTCCCAGTAATATCACTAGCTACTACGGCACCCTTCAGACCGAAACACATAACTGCTTCGCGGCAGAAATAGGCGCCGTTGTGGTACCCATATTCTAGCCGGCATGTTGTGCAAAAGAGCCTCTCACTGGTAATTTATATCAACTCTACAAACTCAAAAAAAAAAATATATTTCTTATATGTTCACATTCATCTGAGACCTGTCAGTAAGTTTTGGAAACACCTTTTATGGTTGTGAGAGCATATACCGACATCGAGACACAATTTTGTTTGTATATTTAAGTCACAGAATGAGACGATGTGCCCGAATGAAAATTAAGTTAAGTTCACTAGTAGGAACTGTTAACAAGTGAGTTGGCGCTTATTCACTATCTGCTCATTGGATTAGAGCCAGATTTGTACGTTAACCAATTTTGTTCGTCAGGTGAAAACTAACTCAATTTAACTTCATCTTCAATTGAAATAGGACAGAGACTTGGTCAAAGATCACTTCTCTTATAAAAAGAAGTATCATAAAATACTTCTGCTACTTTTCAACCGAATTCTAAAAGTATATTCATAAATTAATCCGATTGTGATAAATTATAAAATACATGAAATAATGAAGAGGGAATAAGATATACTATAACTATTATTATGTAACACCAATATTATCATGACCAATATATATAATAAATAACTTTAACAAATCGGCAATCCAAATAATTACATTCTAAAATCTTATCATAAAAATATATCAAAAATTCAATCCAATTCAAAATTCAAGCCTAAATTAAATAAGATATCAGATAGTAAAAAATGAAACCATTTTTTTTAACTAAGCCCTTAAATATAAACAATATCAACTTTATATTACAGTGTATTAATTACTGTAAGCCAATGTAGTAAAATTTTGATACTCTGACACGCGATGTATTAATAAAATATAATAAATAATTATTATTTTTCTTTATTTTTTCTTTTTTCTATTTGATTTAGTTACCTTAGATGATAAAATTACCTTATTAAAATCACAAATACCTGAGTAAATAGTGTTTATAAAAGGAAAAGGACTAGCAGATAATATCTTGATAATCTTGAAAAGAAATTGATAAGGTTATACTATAGAAGCTGGTTTAGATATAACAGCCATTGAGAGCCCTTTGAGACTCCTTGTAGCGGAAATTTAATTTTATCGCATTTTCATCTTAAGCCAAACAAGTTATTCTATTTGTTTCTAAGAGATTTCTTCCCATACTATACGTAGATATATAATGTATTGATCAAAGAAAGACTATAACATAGAAATGTTCTAAAGTGAATGAAATACATATTAACAAAATCATGAAATGTATCCGCTTCCATTTAAATGTTAGACTTAAAATCTTACTATACGCTTTTCTTTTTGAAAATAAGGGACGAAACGAGCTGATGGTAATTGATACGCCCTGCCCTAAGATTATTGAAAAACCCAAAAATTATGAGCGGCACTATAACTGCGCTCGTCACCTTAAGACACTAGATGTCAAGTCTCATTTGCCCAGTTCACTAGCTATGGCGCCCTTCAGACCGAAACATAGTAATGCCTACACATTACTGTTTCACGGCAGAAATAGGCGCCGTTGTGGTACCCATAATCTAGCCGGCCACCGGTGCAAAGGAGCCTCCCACTGTTACAAATGTTTCTTAACAGATTTATGAATAGTTATTTAACACACACACACACACGCCTGTTTTCCGTCGGGGTAGGCAGAGACACCAGAATGCCACTTGCTATCCTTATAAATATAGCTATCCTTACAAACCTCACGCGTTTCTTCTACATTCATTATTCTATTCAAAAATGCTCGCCGTTTCCGGGTGCTTCGGACCTTTCCTTTTTTCAAGACGTCCCCAATTTGTTCACCCAATTTGGTCCCGCGACCGAGTTGTCCACACACAATTACCTTATAATACGTATATAACTACAAATGAATTTAAACCTTTACCAAAAAGATTGTTATTTTTAAACACTATTGTTTATTATATCAACAAACATTGAGAATTTCTGAAAATGTCGGCTCGTTAACCCAAACACAACCAAGTAAGAGTTTGTCAAACAGACGGCGTTTGATATCAGAAGGCACAGGCAATTATCGTAAAAGGGAAACCAGATGGAAAGACCGTGCAGTAGTGTGTATCTACTCGATAACAATTTACAAAGTAAGCAACATTTTGTTTGTTATTTATTGCAGGAATGTCATTGATTATTATTGACTTTTGTGGTAATGGAAGACTTTAAATAAAATATATTAACATTATAATATAATGCTTGATTAATTGTAAATTATAGGCAAGAAGTATATATTATTCATAAAATTTATAAATACTGATAAGTTTAAGTCTGTTTTATATAATTGTGATAAGATGGTTGTTTTAATTATTATAAAATAAATATTTCATATACGTTGCCTAGAAATCGCTCTTAAGCGATAAGGCCGCCTATTGCTTCTTGTAGTCTTGATTTTTGTTATATTAAATTATTTTGTGGTGTGCAATAATAATAAAGATAATATATTTATTATCGATTACTTATTAATTTATGTTTAATGCAATTTGTAAGTATTCTGATAATTTTTGCATTCAATTTAATTCAATACTTTTGTTTGTGTCTATGTTTTTGAAATATGTGTAACACCTATAATTGAGCCAACACTTAGAATTTATTATTTAATAAATAATATAAATAAAATAAAAAGCCTTTTATTTCTTGCTTCACATTAAAAAGGTTTACAATAGAGTAGTGTATATGCATTATCTAACAATGAAATAATTTTAGTTACAATTTTAGTAAAGATTTAATAATAATGTAATAAGAAAAATGTGGTTGCAAGAACCCCTCTCATCGGAAGTTGACCAGTGTTCTCTATCTTTTGCAGTTCATATCCAGTTGGTACCCGCTGTTTTTACAATGTCGTCTACCCAGCGCGCGATTGGTCTACCTCTTTTTCTATAGCCAAATGGTCCTAGCCATGATGTTGTCTTTATGGTCCAGCGATTGTCAGTTAGTCTGGCTATCTCCAGCCCAGCTCCATTTTAGTTTCTGTGAGTAACTGAGTGCGTCGATGGCATTGGTTTTCTGCCTTATGATAGTATGTCGGATTTTTTGTATCTTCTTGATTTTCAGAATGCTTCTCTCCATACTTCTTTGACTGGTTATGATCTTATTTTTTAGTTTCCTCGTGAACTTCCAAGTTTGGCAGGCGTAGGTTAGTGAGGGGAGTAGCCAGGTGTTCATTACTCTACTTTTCAGCTTTATGGACACACTTTATAGGATTTCTTTGAGATTCCAAAACTTCTTCCACGTGATGCTGACCCTCCTCTCTACTTCTTGTCCGTTGTTTCGTTGATTAAAAGAGATTTGTTTTCCTAGGTAGGTATCAGCATAAGTTAGCGGTTGATTTTTGAGATAAATAGTTATTTTAGTGTGGTTCGTCATGACATTTGTTTTTTCTACATTCCAAGCCTACTTTTTGGCTTTCTATGTGTAGAGAGTTTATCATCCTTTGTAGTTCAGTTGTGCTCTCAGATAGCAGGACTATATCGTCCGCAAATCTGAGATGGCTCAGGTAACATCCATTTATGTTAATGCCTACTTTCTCCCAGTTTAGTTTGCGGATGATGAATTCTAGCACCGCTATGAAAATTGTTGGAGAGATTAGGTCTTCTTGTCTGACACCTCTATTTATTTTTATTGGTGGCCCAGTGGTCTCTAACTTCACTCTGCTGGTGCTATTGTCGTAAATATTTTTTAGGACTTGTATGTATTTCAATTCCACTTCTTGTGATATTAGAGCTTCCCAGATTGCGGGGTGGAGTAGAGTGTCGAAGGCTTTTTGATAGTCAATAAAAACTATATAGAGTGATCTGTTAAACTTTTGGTATTTTTCTATAATCATCTCTAGCGTGTGAATATGATCGACTGTGGAAAAACCTCGTCGAAAGCCCTCCTGTTCTATCGGTTGGAATTTTTCTGTGGTTTCTTTTATTCTTTTCTCAATTATTGAAGAGAAAAGTTTGTATAGTGATGGTAGCAGGCTTATCGGCCTATAATTGCTAATGTTGTCTGGATCTCCTTTTTTGTAGAGCAAAATTATTTCTGATTCTAGCCATTGCCGTGGAATGTTCTTACAGGACAGTATCATATTGAATAGTTGGGTAAGAGGTCTAACAAGATACGTGAATCCTGTTAATTTGTTATAGCTTCGTTTGTGATCATATCAGGCTCGGGGCGTTTATCTGTTTTCAATACTTTAATTCCCTTGGCTACTTCTTCTACGGTGGTAGCTTTCGCCGTTTCTTTACTACTACTCAGTAATTGATAAACTGATTGATTTGGTGAGCTATAGAGGTTTTTGTAGAAATTTGTTGCTATTTTTAGTATTTCCGTTCTTTTGTGTGTATTTTTAGTTTGGTTTCTCAGCTCTCCAATCCATGATTTATGAGTTGCCAATTCCTTGTATGCTTTTTTTACACACAGGTAGTGTTCAGAAGACGTTTTTCAATGGTTTGTGTTCGGTGCACCTTGTAGTCTTGGTTAATTTGTTTACTTATAAGCTTATAAAGAGCTTTTAATTCAATTTTCATAGCCCTTGATTTTGGTTTAATCTTATGTATTTCTTGTCTTCTTCTGATTAATGCCTTTGTGCGTGCTGATATAAAATTGTTTTTTTTCCTGGGTTTGTGATCGTTGTTATCTATTGGACTCTTCTCAAGCTGATGTCTATTGCGTTAGTTATTTTAACGTAGCAATTTTGGACGGTGTCTCCATCATCCCAATCGTCTAGCAAGTTTGCTGAGCAGCTGTTCAATGATTCAATGTAGGTTTGCGCATCTTTTTCGTTCTTTATCTGGGGTGTGGGGCATTGGCCAAACTTGCTACGACTTTTTGACTTTGAAAATATATTGACAGTGGCCCTAACAGGTCTGTGATCTGAAGGGTATGTGGTATTCAAGACTTGTATAATGTCTACGTTTCTGGGTAAGTTTGTTAGAATATAGTCTATTTCGTTTCTTGTAATTCCGTTAGGTGCTTTCCTAGTCCTGCTATCTGTGTTTGTTTTTCTTTTTGAAAATGGTGTTCATGATGACCAGAATATTCTCGAACGCAAAGTCTATAAGTCTGTGTCCTCTTCGGTTTCTATTGCCGTAGCCGTAGTTTCCAGTGATGGATTCGCTTGGTATGGGTTGACCAATTTGGGCATTGAAGTCGCCCATGACTATTATATTGTTTCTTGAGATTTTTAGAACAGCTCCACTTCTTTGTTTTTCTTTTTTTGTTGTTGAGTCTTTTGTTGGGGTATATACTTGAATAATACTCAAGTCTAATTTGTTGATGTGCATTCTGAGTAGCGCTACTCTTTCCGATAGACCCTTGATACTCTTTATGTGTTTTTTAAAGTGTTTTTTTTAATAATGAAGCCTACTCCATATAATCCCGGCGTTTCTCCAATATAATAAAAAATAAAGTCGTCGTGTTCCTCTATTTTGTTGCCAAGTTTTCTTACTTCTGAGAGACCGATAATATCGTACTTTATGCTACTTAAAGATTCTATCAGTTCCAGGCGTGAATAAGTCGATAAGGTTTTTACATTGTAAGTAGTTATGTATAAATTGTTTTGGTATTTTTTGTTTATATTATTTGACGAGAGATTTGTTTTCTCTGGGGGGTTTCGGTCTTGATCTTCCACGGAGACCAACCGGCTTGGAAGATGTGGACTACTTAAGTTTTCGTTTCCAATATTATGTTTTCCGTGAGAGAGGACGATAATTGCTATTCTCTTTTAATAACATACGATTGGTCAGTTGGTTGATTGTTTTGGTTTTTGGTGGTTTGGAAACTGAGTATTCCTGGTAGAATTTTTTATTTATTGTAATAATATTATTATGCTTTTGTTAGTGTTTGTCTTGTTGGTGTTATACAAATGATTTGAGTTTTCTTTAGTGTTGCTTCCGCCAATATTTGTCTTTAAAACTTTGAGTCTCGTGCCAGATTTTGGCGAGACAACACGTCCTGAGGATGCCTCGTGTAGAGTCGAAACACATGTCGAATTGTTTAAAGACAAATATTGGCGGAATTAGCAATAAAGAAAACTCAAATCATTTACATAATTATGGATTTCCGCAAGGTAACACCTACTTCAATAAAAAATTTCTTGTTGGTGTTAAATAAATCAAAATAAAAAAATTAGGTTGAATGGTTGAGTACATGAAAATTTCCTGAGTTTAGATTCCAACCGTGACAAAATAAAAATATTATTTTTGGTAAAATATTAGCATTTATCACTATAGCATCGGTATGACTATTTACAATTGCCTTATTAAAAAAATATCATTACTAGGGGTGCGATTTTCATCATCTATAATGGTGCACTACCGCGTCCGCACGTTGACTGTGCTTCGGTCAAACAAAATATAAACAGGTCCACACATTAATATTTAATCGAAGCTTATCTTCTAAGAAAGAGCCAAAAAATGTATTGACTATCACTATGGACAAAAAAATGATGGCTGACCATAGGTCAAACGCCGCAAGAGAGCCTTAAAGCAACGCTTACCAATAAAAAGGTAATGGTAACTGTTTGGTGCTCTCAGTATGGTGTTATTCACTATAGCTTTCTCCGATCTGGTCAAGCAATAACAGCAGATGTCTACTGTGCCGAACTCAGAACAATGATAGCAAAACTAGCAGTGAAACAGTCCCGACTCATGAATCGATCATCACCATTTTTGCTCCATGATAACGCGAGACATACATTCGTGATAAAAAGTTTACTTCTCAGGAGGCATTACAAAATACTTTCACACAGTTTGTCGCATCTAGATTACTACAGTTCTATCGCAAAGGCATAAATGACCGTCTTATTAGATTGCAGCAATGTATAGATAATAATGATAATTATTTTAATTAGATAAAAGCTATTCGTCATAAAATATTAATTTTTGTTAAAACGTTTTCTTCTCAGGAGGCGGTACATAACGCTTTCACACAGTTTGTCGAATCGAGATTACCATAGTTCTATAGCAAAGGCATATATGACGTTCCTATTAGATTGCAGCAATGTATTATGTATATATAAGAATGGTAATTATCTAGTTTAATAAAAATGTTGATTTAAAAAAAAATATATATCAATTTTTTCAGTACAAATCGGCAATATCATACTTTAACTCCTAATATTACAAAATAACAATATTTAATAAAAGAACAACAACAAACCGCTTACTGAGAAATAAGTCTACATTTTTACTAAATTACTAAAATCAAGTATACAATATTGAATAACAAACATTTGCTGACACGGGCCAGATTAAAAGCTCTTTAATAGTGACTGCCGGTTCCAAGTTATCGGTTAGCCAAGTGCAGTGAAACTTGCTCTCACTGTTTCTTATACAGAGTAATAAATCTTGGGAGATGTCGTTGATATTAAGTCCACGATTTGCTCAGCTTCCCTCTCCTTGCCAATTGTCATTCTATTCTGTTTTGCGAACACAGTTTCTGTGATTTAGTACGTTTCATGGTTTAACTTAAGTTGTAAAATATAGTTAACATAACCGTTAGCTATGTATACATTCCAAATTAAAGTATATCTGAGCTATTTTTAATTTTATTACTTATATACATTTATTTTGCTAAGGTACATGAGCGTTTAAATATCTTTGAATAATTTTTTAAATCGTTTGGAAATCTTTCTGAGTGATTATACAATTTTTCCTCACAAATAGAGTATAATTTCCTCCTGCTAATATGAATTCCTACCGTTGCCCAATCACTGAAAGACAATGATTTATTTTTCTGTATATACTTTGGCTTAAATATAACATTATATTCACCTTTGATAACATCAATAACAGAATCATATAGTTCATTCGGGTCCTCACAATAATTTAAACTAGGTAACTTCATTAAAGTATTTGATCTAAAATTATTTAGGCGACTAGTGTTCACAGGTACATATTTAACACTGTACTTAGGATTACTATAATTAAAATTAAAAGTGGTTAGTAGACAGTGGTCTGATTCTAATTTATATTATATATATATAGTATTGATAGTAATGCTAGCATCTGTGCATATTTTAATTAAGCAAATATTGTTGATTATTTGTTACAAAGAAAAAGTCCATATTTTTTTTGTCAAACATCAGTAATAAAATGTAATAAATGCGCTTTTGAACCGACTGGTATGTTTTTTTGTAACTTTGTTACCTCAGAGGTGGCCACTGTTTATAATCTGGTTTGGAAAAATAGATCTTATGATGAAGTTAATGGTAAATGATATTTTTGAAGTAAAACATCTTCAGGCACGACTTTAGAGTACTTCAGATTATTGTTCGGACGGAAATATCTACTCTATAGTCATCTGTACAAATCGGGATATATGTGATACACCTTTTGGCACATGCTTACGGTTATTTTTTATTTATAATTGATAAAATTATAAGCTTAAAAGTGAGAGAAGTAATAATAAAATGTATTTAAATTATGAAATAAAATAGTTTTCAGTTAATTAGGAAGGCAGAGTTCCAGGAATAAGTTTTCATCAAAAATATAAATTAAGTAAAAAATATAAATAAAATAAGAAATGATCTAAGTTTCTTAAGTCATTATAAATGCGTTCCAAATCTCATTTATAAAAAAAGAAGTTTTAAAGTTTTTGTAACAATATTTTATGGACAGAATCGTTGCTGTTGAATGACCTTTGTTAAGCGTTTTTTAGGGACGATTCGACACGTATACGGAATACTAAATAGTATACATGCATGTTATACCTCTGATGTTGCAAGAGAATTTGTATATTATCACAAAATATGACATAACCTGTTCGCTTGCTTATTTTTCTCTCCATAATCCAAAAAATAAAAGCAGCCAAGTGTAAGTCGGACTCGCCCATGAAGGGTTCCGTAGCAACAAGTAACATATATTTTTTTAGTTTTATCATTCTGTTATGTTAGAAGTAACAGGAGGGGGGGGCACACATTTAACAACTTTGGAAGTATCTCTCGCGCAATCTATTCAGTTTAGAAAAAATTGGAAACCTCTATATCATTTTTAAAACCTATCCATAAATACCCCACGAGTTTCAGTTCTAAGTATGGGGAACCCCCAAACTTGCGGTTCACAGAATACATCTACTTACCAAGTTTCAACAGTACAGTTCTAATAGTTACGAAAAAAAGTGGCTGGGACATATGGATGGACAGACAAACAGACATGACGAATCTATAAGGGTTCCGTTTTAATCCATTCGGCTACGGAACCCTAAAAAGTTTTAATATTATTCAAGAGGTGTCCTCTGAGTTCATTAGTATTAAAATATTCTAGAGTAAAATCCACCTGGCTCCAATACTCCCTGTAGTCCTTTCCAGAGTCGCTACAACACCTTCTTTATAGTTTTAATAAAACTTCTGAACTATATAAATAAGAGCTCTTAAAGGAAAGATTATTAAATTCTTAATTTATGTACATGAAACTTCAATAAGGCATTCTTGTATTTTTCTATTTTTTCCTTAATATTCCTTTTTTCTGTACCTTATTCGACAAAGTAGTTAATACAATTTAAATATTTTATAAACAAAAAACGTAGTCATACAAATAAGCTTCTAAAATATTTAAACTTATTGTAATTTAATGAATTTATTTATTTAGATTCACCAGTGGTCATTTTTTTTATGAAAATAAGGGATGAAACGAGCAGGACGTTCAGCGGATGGAAATTGATACGCCTTGCACATTATAATGATGTGCCTCTCAGGATTCTTGAAAAACCCAAAAATTCTGAGCGGCACTACTATGCGCTCGTCGCCTTGAGACATAAGTCGTCAAGACTCATTTGCCCAGTAATTTCACTAGCTACGGCGCCCTTCAGACCTTAACATAGTATTTTTTTTATGGAATAGGAGGAGAAACGGGCCGCCCACATTTTCTCTTGCAACACCAGAGGAATCACAAGAGCGTTGCCGGCCTTTAAGGAAGGTGTACGCGCTTTTTTTGAAGGTACCTGTGTCGTATCGTCCCGGAAACACCGCACAAGGAAGCTCATTCCACAGCTTAGTAGTACGAGGAAGAAAGCTCATTGAAAACCGCACTGTGGAGGACCGCCACATATCCAGATGGTGGGCGTGATATCCTAATTTGTGGCGTGTCTTGCAAAGGTGAAATTACGAGCCATTACTGCTTCACGGCAGAAACAGGCGCCGTTGTACCCATAATCTAGCCGGCATCCGGTACAAAGGAGCCTCCCACTAGTAATAACAATATTACATTTACAATTATACTAAGTTACAAAGCTCTAATTACTGAATACCTTACCTTTTAATGACAATTCATATGTAAAAAGATCGATTTAAGTAAATTATTCTTATTCTTATGAGCTAATCGATAAAGAATTAATAATATAATAGTTAGAATAGATATGACTCAGGAATATTTAAATCGAGGCCATACTTAAGAGATGGACCTCAGACCTCTGTTTTTGTGGATGTGGTTTGTTTTAATGCATATGGGCGTTTTGTCTCTTCTTATATACAGAAAATGAATAAATCAAGTATGTTAAATGGTTCAATAATAATTAAACAGGTTCACTCCTTTTGTGGTATATGTTTAAACAATTTGTTATGTTTTTAAAGTGATAACCCTTACCTCTGGGATTAGTACACAAATATAATTTTATGAACGACGCGAGACTTGAACCCGCGACCGTGCGATTGCTTTTCAAACTGAGCGAAAAGATCTTGTATGCTCTGTTCAACTCTCTATAAGTTTAATGATCAATATAACTACTAATCTAGATTAATACTTATTTAAATGATTTAATATTTAAACACGTTCACTTTTTGTGTGGTATAAGTTTAATGCACAATAGGACAGGTAAACTAGATTGATACTTAAATACTTAGAACAATTGTGCCTTCTTCTTTGATTGCAATTTAAGCTTAAAATTAGGCAGACTGATTAGCACCTAATTTCCGGGCCAAAGAGGATGTAAATACTACGTAATAAGAGACGGGACCGCCTAAGTAAAAATTGTTAAGATTAGTATGAAACATGCAGTCATTTGACATAAAAGGCATTTATTTTCTCAAAATTGATTCCTTTAGAATTCTTTTTGATGTCATTTCTTATACTACTAGATATTACTACCGCTTCGGAAACAAATGGCGCTCTGAGAGAGAAGAAGCGGCGCAAGAAACTCTCCCAGCATTCTTTTTTTTGCGCTCTTTTCAATAAAAATATACAATATTGTACAGTCATTTCTATCGCTATAAAATAATCATAATCTAGTCCCAGGCTGTCCGATCATTTAGATATTCAGCAGTGGAGTAATAGGATTTACGACAGAGCCATTTTTTTATAAAACATTTAAATTTATTTATAGATAATGCCTGAACAGTGGCTGGGACTTTATTATAGAAGTGTATACATTTACCCTTAAAGCTATTATGTATCTTATGATAAATTTGAAATAGTAGTAATAACAATAAGGCGATTGGCCACGAAGTATAATCCGGATAAGTTTGAAAGCGAACAGTTGCTTAAAATGTAGTAGATTTCGGCTATCTCCGTTTTCTACAAGATTATAGCCGTCATCTGTCAATCTATCAATGACTGCACGTTTCATACAATCCAGCGAATTGCTTTTTTCTTAGAGAGATTCGCTGGCTCGGGCGTTTGTCGATTTCTCGTATTTATATTAATTTTGTGACGTCAAACGTCAAACTCATTCGAAGCATACGAATATGAATGATTTTTGACAGCATTCAATACTTTAAGAATAAGAATATTTTACTTAAATCGATCTTTTTACAAATGCATTGTCATTATCTTACATTAATTAAATATTTTACAAGCTTATATATATGACTACATTCTGATTGTCATTGAATCGGCACACTAGTCGGAGACTGTATCGTGGGATCGAATAGAACTATGATTAACAGTAAACCATTATCTTGGTAGTCATCACTGGCATTACTATGACAAATTTTGAAGATACTATTAACTGTAAAATAACAATTTAATTAAATAACTACAAATTAATCAATACTGAATTTAAAAGAAAGTAAAAAAAAATCTGTAGGGTACAGACGTTGTCCTGTACACACGTCTTAAATTTTAAAAATCAGTCCAGCCGTTAGGAGGAGTTCACTAACATACACATGAGCAGGAGAATTATATTATATGGACGGAATTGAGAATCTAAACCAATCTCAAATTCACTGGAACACACAAAAAATCATCAAAATAGGTCCAGCCGTTTAGGAGGTCGTTCAATTGTGAATCTAAACCATTCTCGAATCCACCTGAAGACACACAGAAAGTTTCATTAAAATCGTTCATGCCGTTTAGTAGGAGTTCAGTTACAACAGACGCACAAAAGAAATATATATATTAAGATAAAGTAAGAACATGTGTGTTGTGTTAACACACATGTTCTTACACATGTGGTCTTTATTCGAAATGATTAAGAAACACTAGTATTTAATAAATTATTTCAAATCATTTTTATACTATGCAACCTTACCGTAACTAAAGTGACTATCTTTATTACATTTGGCTTGGCACTGACGTACAACCTATCAATAGGTAGCACATACAAATAATAGTATTTTATTAATATTAAAGGTAAAGGTTTGCATAAGAGGTGTATTAAATTAAAATTTTAGTTATTTGATACTTCTAAGTTTTTGAAGTCGGTTTTTTTAAACGTATTTCATTTTTTATTTTTTACGTTTTAGTGTCAGTTAATAGTAATATATAATCAACCTGAATGAAAACTCTAAAAAAAGCCGTACACAGAAAACAATTATGTCATCCAGTTAGACAAAAATTTTCATATAAATATTCATAAAGTGAAAACTACTGTGTTATACTATGTAAGAATTACGTAAATCGGATCATAAATCTTAGAGTAATCGGTGCACATACATAAAAAAAATACCGATCGAATTGATAACTTCCTCCTTTTTGAAGTCGGTTAAAAGCACCTTGAACATTCAGATATACTCGATTGATGGTTATACAATACTAGATTGTTACATAAAAATATAAGCAAACGACCCTTCAGAACTTTTATAGTTTTATGAAGAGAAACCCTCGTAGTTTGAAACTTTGTTTTATTATCACTTTGTCCCACTGAATGGAAAGTACACCAAATAAAAGCCTGCAGACGAATGAAGAATAAATATTTTTTTCTTCTTAGTATAAGTTTTTTGTAAAAAAGAAAATATTATACATATTCTTTGAACTCATAAAATAATATCATACTAATATTATAATAAATAAAGAAAATATAGTAGTAAGAATAACTCGCTCTGTTTCTTGCACCCATTGTTCTCAGGTCTGAGGCATACATTTTCGAAATGGTGGTCTAAGATCCTACACTGAATAATAATATTTGAAATTGAAAACTATGTCCCATTTTTAGTTTTATTTATATCAAACATTCTTCCATTAAACCTATACCTATCCCTTGAGCATACATTATTTTCTTATCATCATAACAAGTGTAATCAGAGTAGTATGTAAAATCCAACAATAAATTAATGCTCCTAAAAATAAAAATAAAAACATCTTTCTCGAAGTAGTTTTAAACTGTTGCATTTTGTTGTGCCAGCAAATAACTGCCACTTCACTTCGCAATGCAATGAGAACTTTATCTCTAGAACTTTTATTGTAAAAAAGAATATAGGAATTGTTATGAGCTTTTTCGTGATAAATGAATTGAAATACGAATGGAAGTTGAGTTCCTGACTGATTCACTTTTATTTTTATTCATAACTTATGTGTACAAAGATCATTGAGTATTTTAATAATTGTACAAGTACATTAATTTAATAAATTTTATTTTATAAAACTCAAAAGTGCCGAATAAATTGACGACCCATATATGCCTATGTTTAATGACTTTGACTACTACGCTAGAGGTCCCGGGTTCGAATCCCGGTTGGTGCATCATTTACATGATGAATATGGATGTTTCCTTCCGAGTCATGGCTGTTTTTATGTATTTATGTATGTTTAAGTAAGTATATTGTACCCAGTGTTGTCTTGTACCCACAGTACAGGCTATGCCTAGTTTGGGGCAACATAATTTGTATAAAAGTGTGTCAATATTTAAAAAAAAAATACGGGGAAATGTACTAAGAATACTGGCAGCATTTCCGCGTTGAATAGTTAGGTTGATCCGTTGACCGAAATAGCTGCCAGTGCTTGGTTTTCCGGTAGACTTATATATAATTATGTTAATAGTAGTTATATCAATCCCATTTACACTAAAACCACTCGGAATGGGCTTTTGCATTGATTTGATAAATGGGTCAATGTGAATGTGGTGATCACTTAACACCAGGTGACCCGTACACTCGTTTGTCCTTCTATTGCATAAAAAAATTAGTCAAAAATTTCTAATTATTCTCCATCTCACAATATTTTTTTATGAAAATAAGGGACAAGACGAGCTGGACGTTCAGCTGTAGGTAATTGATACGCCCTGCCCATAACAATGCAGTGCCGCTCAGGATTCTTGAAAAACCCCAAAAATTCTGAATGGCACTACAACTCCGCTCGTCACCTTGAGACATAAGATGTTAAGTCTCATTTACCCAGTAATATGAATAACTATAGCGTATATTGCACACAAATTGTTCGTGTTTCGTTTGATTTTATAGAACAATACATAATATTATATGTATTCTAATATATAAAAATCTCAAGTCGCGGTGTTTGTAGTTTAGCTCCTTCGAAACGGTTTGACCGATTCTCATTAAATTTTCAGTGCATATTGGGTAGGTCTGAGAATCGGACAACATCTATTTTTCATCCCCCTAAATGTTAAGGGTGGTCCACGCCAAATTTATTTTTTTGAATCTTTTTGACATTTTTTTTAAATTTTTTTGATTATGAGTCATTATAAAAAATACATGCAACTTCAAATTTTCCCCCATCTACGATCAACAGTTACTTTTGTATTGCGATTTTAATATCGGCAATACAACGTTTGCTAGGTAAGCTAGTATATTATAAAATTTAAGATTTCCCTCGTCAGCCGCAAACTATGAGCGCTGCGCCGGACTTAGCTATGCTTATAGACATAAAACAAAACACTTTTAGAGGATTAAAACGCGTATAGTTGTAACGGTTTTACATTAGATGTTTGCGTAAAAGTTACATTTTTATTTTAGTTAACCCGACGTTTCAAGACCATTTCAGATCCCGTTTCAGGGGGACTTAAACTTAAATGTGTAACACTCGTGTTAATCAAAGAAAATACTACAGTCAAAACTATGACAAATACTGTCTCGTTGCCAGTGGTTACCGTAATCACTCTGAAAACGTGCTCTGCAAAGGTCATGAAACCTCGGGTTAAATAAATAAATTATAAATAATGTCACTTTTTCAGAAATACCTTTTAGAATATTTATTCAAACAAAACAAATCTTATAACTATATTTACAATACTATCATTGACCTAAGAGTTGAACAAAGCAAACAGAATTTTATAACGAGGCGGTACTCGAACGATTAGCTCAGTTGGTTAGAGCACCGACACGGAACGCCGGAGGTCGTGGGTTCGAATACCGCACCTTTCATAAAATTTTGTTTTTCAAATTTTATTTGTGTATTAATCCTAGAAGTGAGGGTTATCACTTTAAAAACATAACATATTGTTTAGATTTACAAGAGCGACATCTCAAGTCAATTTCCTAATATGCAAATATTGGGGTTGAGCATGTTATCAACTGTAAAGTAGATCCTGTAGATGAAGCCACAACCTGAGAGTTCAACAAAGCAAACAGAATTTTATAACGAGGCGGTACTCTAACGGTTAGCTCAGTTGGTTAGAGCACCGGCACGGAATGCCGGAGGTCATGGGTTCGATTCCCGCATCGTTCATAAAATTTTGTATAAAACTATCACTACGGGGAAGCATACGAAGAAAACTGGCAGCATTTTCGCGTTGGACAGCTAGGGTTAGATAGATAGAGAGGAAATACTTAATTTAAGATTATACATTAACATTACACGAGGTAGTCTTTAAAAAGATTTTTATTCAAATGTATATGTTTGTTACACACGATTTTAACTAAGTCTATTTCATTAAGTGGAAATCTATGAAAATTTATTGAAGTAGGCGTTACTTTGCGGAAATCCATAATTACACAATTGATTTAAGTTTATTTAGTGTTAATTCTGCCAATATTTGTTTTTAAACAATTCGACACGTGTTTCGCCTCTATACGAGGCATCATCAGGACATGTTGTCTCGCCAAAATCTGGCATGAGTCTCGTGCCAATCTGACAAAAAAATAGCTTAAGTTAGTCAGATACAAGTATATGTATCATGTGATATCTGCCATTGAAAGTATCCAAGTAAGTTGGTTAAAGATAAAATAGAATGTAAAACTTTATATGGATTTACTAATGATCCAATATTATTATATTACAAACAGTCATATTTATTTTAATAAAATATTAGGTTACTTATTACCTTCATAATTGGTATCCCCATTATAAGACTGATATTCGGTTATCGGTCCAACCTTTGTTATTTCAATCTACAGCCATGGCAATAAACATATTTATAACACAACTTCCCATACCACAAAATATAAATGATAAAATATTTTATGAACGTTCGTAGTTTAGATATATACAAATATATAAACAAGCCCTAAATTGTAATTCATTCATATCATACTAATATTAATACCTTCTTTATATTGCAGAAGAGAGCTTTAAGTGCTATTTATAATTTAGTAAAAAATTTCAAGAAATTAATGTTTATTTTGTTGCCTATCCATATATCCTTGGTAATATAATGTACTATGTTCAAAGGCCGAGAAGTGATTTCTTTAGAAATTGTGGTATTCGCATTAGTAACAACACAAACAAAATTAACTTTTTAAGTCAACTATCGTTTAATTCGTTTTTAAGTTTTTTGTTGGATAATGCATATAAAATGCTTTTACAATATGATCCCAGAAGAAATAAATATAGAAAATGATGTGTTACTAAATTCAAAACAATTTTCAAAATGTTTATGTTAAGTTTCTATATGGTAAAGTTTTATATAATACTAGCTGACCCGGCAAACGTTGTTTTGCCATATAAAGTATAATTCACGCGATAGTTTTATAACTAATAAAATATTGCCTATATTATAGCCTGTATGTACATCATTTTGTTCTACTGTCAATAGTTTTTGCAGCGCACGCAAAAATAGGTTTTCGATTTTACACCTTGTGTTACAAAATAGCAATTTACTATAGCCTTCCTCGATAAATGGACTACCCAACACTGAAAGAATCATTCAAATCGGACCAGTAGTACCAGAGATTAGCGCGTTCAAACAAACAAACAAACACTGCAGCTTTTTAATATTAGTATAGATAAAATACTATATAGATCATAGCACACCTTGGGAATGGAACCACTTCCAAGCTATATTATAATGAAAAAAAAATATTATTGCATAGTTTTTGTTTTAAAAAAAAGAGGCCTGCTGAGTTTCTAGCGGCGATTTTTCTAAAGTAATTTCTTTTTATTGGGTTTGACGTTAGTTTTGACATAAAACCATCTTCATAAGTGATCTTATAACACATTTTTAATTGAAAATGATTGAATTTCAATAATAATTTTTAATTTAGTTCCAAAATCAAATAAGTGAGCAATTCCTTTACGAATGAAATTAATATATATTTATCTTCTTAAAATGTACAAACACTGACTCGACATGGTGGTGCTCAAACGGCTGGGAATGAATAATGTTATAAACATATTTATACCTGTCTGTACTGAAATAGAACTATTGTATTATTGAATACCTTAGAGGATTTACCGAATTGAATAGGACTATACAAAATGACCGCGGACCGAGGGACGATTAATACCAGGAATATGTGAGCCGGGTCTTTGCAACTGGAATTAATAATGAAATAACCGATTTGTATTCGATCAGCGACCATTAACGAATTTAAAGGGAATGGATCATTTCGAATTCCCGTTGACTCATTTAGATACCTTAACTTACCTTTCGTATTAATATTGGTCTTAAAATATATCATATTACATTGGACATCTTTTAAAATTTGAAATAACCTTAAATATAGTCGATGGAGGTGATGGCTGGTCCTTGCTTCATGCTGGAGGAGGTTGTATGATCATCCTTTATCTCATCGAGAACAAGTTGTTGGTTCCAAAGTTATTTATAATTTAAATATATTTTAGTAATGCACATTATATAATACTCCCATAATACTTTTATTTATTTACAATATAAGTAGAGTGATGTATCAGCTGTAGTAATGTTTTTCCGTTTTTTCTAAGTTACATAATGTAAAATTATTACCTTGTGAATATTGATTTAGTAGAGTTGGAATGAATGTTTTACCACTTCTTCCCATTCATGCTCAACCTTTTCCAAAGTGGTGGTAAATGGTCAAATGGATTTATATCCATTTTACCATTTTGACATTCATAACTTTAATTTAAGTATATTTATGTATATATAATGAAAATGGTATTTGTTTCAGACTCAATAACGCCAAAACCACTGATCGTATCGACATGAAACTTCAACCATTCGATGCGAAATTTATCCTAGATGGTTAAAGGCTACAATTTTTTTTATTGTATTTGTAATAAGTTGAATGAAATATAATTTATTTCCTTTTAAAATTCACTCACCGAAGCGGGCGGGAACGCCTAGTCATTGATAAATCAATATCAATCAAATTATTATCTCTTTATTCATTTAGGTCAAAGACATATGAATATCAAAAGTTATAATTTTTACCATTTACCATCTCTTCGAAAAAGGATCTTTAATGAGAAAAAGTGTCAAAAAACTCATACCTAATCTTTAACACTAACATTTACAGCTTCATCGTCTTGCAAATTATCGTAGTATTTGTTCAAATTTTGGTAGTTAATGTCCAGTTCTGAAGCTTCTGTGGTAACTGAAAACGAGAAAATTTCTTCTATTCTCCTCCTTGATAAAAGCTTTGATAGAAGATTAATATTCAATATTCTGTGATTTTCACTAAAAATAATGACACGATATTTAAACAGGAAAGGCCTGTAACATGTGTATTTAACACAAAAATAAAATTTGAGAAACAAAATTTCATGAACCTTACGGGACTCGAACCCACGACCTCTGGCGTTCCGTGCCAGTGCTCTAACCAACTGAGCTAACCGTTCGAGTGACGTGTCGTCATAAAATCTTGAATGCTTTGTTCAACTCTCAGGTTGTGACTTCATCTACAGGATCTACTTTACAGTTGATAACCTGCTCATCCCCAATATTTGCAAATTAGGAAATTCACTTCAGATGTCGCTCTTGTAAATCTAAACAATTTGTTATGTAGAGGTCGTGGGTTCGAGTCCCACATCGTTCATAAAATTTTATTTGTGTATTAATCCTAGAAGTCATCCTAGAATCATTTTAAAAACATAACAAATTGTTTAGATGCGTATTTAATTAATTTTAATCCATTTTATTTAAATGAATCAACATGTCAAATAATAAATCTTGTTGATTTGGGAAGGAAATTTTGGCAACAAAACAAATATTTATATCTGTATTATTCACACAAACTTGACATTAATTGGACGTAATTCCAGAAAAACATTTCAAACCACAATCGTGTTGAAATTGAGTTAAGAACTCAAAACTGGTCACATGAATTATATTAACGGACTGACAAAAAATTACAGCTCTACTGTCACTCTTTAAATGACATCATGACTTGCCCAACCCACATGTAAGGAATACACTTATATTTATTCAAGTTTAAACAACAAATTACTTAAAATTTGATGTTTGTGGCTTGGAACGTTTTTCAGAAACTTTGTCTAATTAGCATTAGAAGTGTTATTACTACTTAACTATTTATTACTACCACAAAACGGACTTTTAACAGCATTATGTCCCAATTGTGCACTTGATTCTAAAAAGCTTTGAGTAATGCCATGCATAAACTGACCCCACGGTTAATACACAGGTGGCTAGAACAATGTCTGACTCCCGAACGTACAATAAAAGCCTGTAACTATATGGAGTGAAGGTTTATTTTCATGTGCTTGTACAGATTGGATTAACTTTGTTACTAAGCTTCTTATCAGAAAATAGAGTGATGATAAAACAGAGGATGTTTCTGTTATCCTTCCATACTTGGATGCAGCTTGAAAATTTACATAAATTGTCCCCCTAACGCATTGTATTTGGATATTTATCTCACAGCTTGGTTGCTATCTCTTAAAATAAAACCAATTAATTTCTGACTCTTCTTTTGTTATGAAAATAATGGACATCTTATATATGTACGTATTATACGGTTGTAGAGATATTTCATCATTTTTATACTAAAATTCTTAATCATTTATATTATTCAATTAAACAGACTTGCGTCTGTTTGAACCCGATACATCTATTAATTTTATTTATTACACTTATTTGACACCACATTAACAAAATATAACTTAACTACTAACATACTTAATTACATCATATGGTGCAAATGGCAGCCTTTTCACTATATAGTGATCTCTTCCAGGCAACCATTTCTAATACAATAAAAGAGAAAGACAGTGCATTATTAATTATCAAAAATATACACACATAATATTATATACTATACTAATATATAGATAAATATATAAGAAAGTAAAATAATACATAAGAAAAAAGTTGAAACAATAATTAACATTTCTGAATTGTTGAAATTGTTAAATTTGAAAGAATTTATTATATATCCAATTAGTTAAAAAAATATTTCGAATTAACTAAGATAAGATAAGGTACTTCTACCTTTGTGTTTAACTTTTCAAAGTGTATATATATGGGTTATTATTAAGGTCCTGTTATATTATACTGCATGAGTTACTTATTATAAGAATACCGCATTAAGTTCTTACCCAAGAGACAGGCTGCATGAAAGTAATAATAATAATAAGTTAAGTGCATCAGTTGGCAATGTTATCAAGGCTGTTGGCTTTTAGTCTCAATGCTCTCATTGGATTATAGCCAGGTTTGTTAAGTAATCAATTGAGTTTGTCAGGTGAAAACTTATTTAATTGAGCTTCATCTTCAGTTCAAACTTTTTAACTTATATGTCTATTAAGCTTAATGAGAATTTCATAGGAATAAAAGGCATTTATTTTTTCAAAATTGATTTCTTTAGAATTTTTTTTCATGTCATTTCTAATATACTAGATACTACTATCACTTCGGAAATAAATGGCGCTCTGAGAGAGATGAAGCGGCGTAAACTCTCCGAGCATTCTTTTTTTTTGCGATCTTTTTAATAAAATTATACAGTATTACTAACACTAAAGAAAACTCAAAACATTTGAATAATATTGTACTGTAATTCCTATTGGCTATAAAATAATTATAATCTATTCCCAGGCTGTCCGATCACTTAGGTATTCAGCTGTGGATTGATGGGATTTACGACAGAGCCATTTTTTATAAAACATTTAAATTGATTTATAGATAATGCCTGAACAGTGGCTGGGACTTTATTATTAAAGTGTATACATATACCCTTAAAGCTATTATGTATCTTATGAAGCCTATTAGAATTCGTTACAAGCAATCCCTTATTTCTAGTGTTATAAGTGATGACCATATTAGTTGGAAAATAAACTACAGTTAAATAATTGACACTTCAATTCACCATCAATGGTTAAATATGAAATTCAATCACATAACGTTGAACACAGTGCGATTTTTTCAGAATTTCAAGTATTTTAACATAATTTAAGAAATACGTCAGCTAGGGTAACCAAACCTGTTGTTGGTTTCAGTTATTGTTATTATTTTTATCATTTAATTAAAGTGATATTATAGGGTTTTGGTAACAATGTCAAATGCGTGATAGCAAAAAGATTTCCTTAGGGACACGCGGTACAAAATTTTTATTATCAATTTCTTTTGTCGGTCTAGACTCTCGAAAGTTATTCAGTAATCTATGCTAAACGTGTTATCCGTCCTAAATTAAATGTATTATATATAAAAAAGGCCTCCTTGCCACTGATTCTCATTAAAGCTCAACTTTTTCCGAAGTGGTGATAAATGTAAAAGAAAAGAAAACTTTTGACATTCATAAGTGTAATTGTCAGTTTGGACAGTCTTAAAACAAATGATAGTAAATTCACAGTCCACTTAAACTTAGTTCATAATTTCCTCTATAAATACAGTTTAGATTAAAGTTACATTTGCTGACACGGGACTGATTAAAAGCTGTTAAATAGCGAATGCCGGTTCCAAGTTGTCGGTTACCCTAATGCGGCAAAACTTACTCCTACTGTTTCTTGTAGAAAGTAATAAATCTGTGGAGAAAACAATATGACATCAAGTCTAAGTGTTTCTTCAATCCTCCTGCCAAATGTCAACGGTATTTATTTATGCAAACACGATTTAGATGAAGATATATTGTAACCATTTTATTATTCGAAAAATAATAAAACTGTTATAATATTTATTGCGGCAATAGTCGCTGAATTCGTATATCGAATACTGCAAAGGACGCAGACATCTTTTTTGAACTGGGCAAATTTCTACGAGATAACATTCTCAAGCAATTGCAAATTATGTAAACGTCTGATGGGTGATCTGAACTGTGTATAATAGTTATTTATGTAACTGTTGTGTAATAAGGGGTATTAAAAACACGAGGTGAAGAAGAGTGTGATAATAGTATCACACGAGTGGTTTAATTCCTAATTATCAACAGTTGCATACAAGACTTTTTCTACACCCATAATATGAATCCTTATAAAAGATTCTGAACCACTAAGCGTACTGCTAACATTAAAAAAGCCAGTCCTAGTAACCACAATATCATCCAATGGAGTGTTATTATGAAAACGGATGTTATAATGTTGTACTGAATTTCATTACAACACTCGTTTGGATGATGTAATGGTTATTAGGACATTGGGTGTATTAATGTTGGCAATAAGCTAATGCTTTCTCAATAGGATTATGCATGATTAGTCATACAAAAGATAGTGGAGGTAATAAGCTACGCTTTAAATTATGGGGGATTGGAACTTGCTTACACTAAGGTTGGCTGGAGTATATAACAATTGCGATAGAACAGTTTCCGGCACATATTATCAACATCTATTGAAGGCGTGTCCACAAAACAGTCTATCTCCTCTGAAATGATAACTTATTGAAGTCTCTAAAGGGACACAAAAGAGAGATCAGTAATTAAGTATATATTTACTCGGAACAAACACTACAAATACATGTAAACATATACAAAATATAATAACAAATAATATGAACAAAATTTGAAAAACTTATCTTAGTCATTACGAATATATTATTTATGCCTAATAAAACTGATAGCATCCAGAACCAAAGGAAAACTCAAGTAAGACTTATTCTAGATCAACATAATAAAGTGGTGTTGCAATGTTTTGTCCCAAAAAGGTTTGCTACTCAGCATATTGGACAAAAAAAAGAGTTTTTGAGGTTTGGTTGTAAGTCCGCTAGTGTGTACACAGACTAATTTAGGAACATTCGCACAATCAGTGCTGGCCCTAAGGAATTTTGAACCTTTTCAATCTGACCTATTTTATTGTTTGGTAAAAGTTAACATTATTTATTTATCTTCACGTGAACACGTTAAAAAAAAGGAAAACGAAAGGAAAACGTCATTGTCAACCTTATTATATAGAATATATATGATGCTAGCGAAAGACATTGTTGACCTCTACTCGGCGAAGTAATATTCCTACCAAGGTAAAAGTCTTCCAGAGATATTGTGATGAATCAATATATAGGTGGCAGTTTATATTTGCTTGAAAAAATATTCCTTTCGCCGAGTAGAGGTCAGCTAAGAACGGATTTTATGCAATTCCAACCGCAAGTTTTTTTTTTAAATAATGAACAGAACGTCTGTCGGGTCAGCTAGTCAAAGTCAAATAAACTTTGTTCAATTAGGCTTAAGCAAAGCGCTTTTGATTGGTCACTACAAATATTTCTTTTAAATTACTGAATTTGCCATATTATGTTCGTAAAAAGTTGAGCTCGCGAGAATAACATAAAAGAAACTCAGCGGTCAATCTTTCGCAAGACAGACAAGTTAGGATTATCATCCCCACCATCTGGATGTGTGTCCTCCAAAGTGCGGTTTTCTAGGAGCTTTCTTCCACGTACTTCAAAGCTGTGGAATGAGCTTCTTTGTGCGGTGTTTCCGGGACGATACGACATGGGTACCTTCAAAAAAATCGCGTACACCTTCCTTAAAGGACGGCAACGCTCTTGTGATTCCTCTGGTGTTGCAAGAGAATGTGGGCGGCGGTGATCACTTAACAGCAGGTGACCCGTACGCTCGTTTGTCCTGCTATTCCATAAAAAAACAAAAAAACAACAAATTAGATTGTAAGGTGCTGCATCCAATATATGAGTCGTGTTTTAATAATATAAATTATTTCATAAAAAGTAATAAATAATTAACTGTGTAAATTATCGTATATTGGATGCATCAACATTTAGAACTTGAACTCATTGTAAGTGTAAGGATGCTTCGTGAACATGATGGTCGTGATTACTGTCACAATTAGTAATTGCATCCAATAAATGCAATGATTTATTAACTATAACAGGTCGAACTGGCATCTAAAGCAGCACCCGTTCACGAGTTGACGTATGGACTAGCCATCGTTCCCTTCGCACATAATATTTGAGGGAAGGAGACGATCCGGCACACGACGCCGCCGCCACCAATGCCATTCAGTTAACATGACAAATCATGTTATTGCATAACTGTTATATCTAATATATAAAATTCTCGTGTCATGGTGTTAAACTTTGAACTCCGAAACGGCTTGACCGATTCTCATGAAAATTTGAGTGCATATTGGATAGGTCTGAGAATCGGACAACATCTTTCATCCCCCTAAATGTTAAGGATAGTCCACACGAAATTTGTTTTTTAAATTTTTTTGACAATTTTTTTAAATTTGTTTGATTATGAGTCAGCATTAAAATACATACAACTTCAATCACACACAGATTTTCACCCATCTACGATCAACAGTTACTTTTGTATCGCGATTTTAATATCGGCAATACAACGTTTGCTGGGTCAGCTAGTATTATATAGAATAATTTATAACTTTTTTGTTTTTCACAAAATTAATGAGAACAACCCTTAATTCCTTTTACTTAACTATTCTTAAGACTTTAAATTAATTAACATTGTCAACACACTTAGTTTTATAAAACCAAATTAATATTCTATCTTCATCGGTAAATTCGTTATCTTTGACAAAGTAAAGTCCGAATAACCCTCAAATTAATTGAGATGAAGAAGATGAGAACTGTATTAATTAAAATACTTGATTTCGGCGTTCTATCGCTTTGCTGGGCGTCTTTTTAATTAAAATCACTCGATCTGAATAAATGTTATATCAAACATTTGAAATTCTTCTAACCATGACGAAAATAATTACAAGAAAATAAGATAAATTGTAGGATTAGTTAAAAATCACTGCACTTTTAGTACCATCAGTATTAATAACTATATTTTCGCAAAAAATAGTTGTAAGAATATCACAAAAAAATGTCGGAGAAAAAGTTTTATTGCATAAATTATGAACAAACTTGTAATAAAATCTCTTTGGCTCTACTATTTGGACTTGGATGGTTTTGATTAAAAAAAAATATTAAAAAAAAAATAGTAAAATTGGTTCCAGTTTTTTATTTGTTTTTATTTCTGTCGGAATGAGTGAATCGAATACAGAAATTCTATACATTTTAATATATTATTATCTTATATTAAGGATTGGTCTCCGCTCCGTTCCAACTAGATACCGCACTACCTAAGAACAATATATTTTTAATTATGGCAACTATTAGATGCTTGTGTGCGTGGCACATCAACGTAACACATTGTTCGAGACTGGCTCGAATTCGCCCATTTGGGCGTAGTATTAGTTGCCGCACTTTGCGGTAAGTATTTTGTATTTTATTAATTTCAATGTAAAATAGCACGAAGCGTATGTTACAAAATTTGAAGATGCGACGCACACAAGCATCTAATAGTTACCGTTATAAAAAGCTATTGTTCTTAGATAGTGCGGTATCTAGTTAGAGCAAAGCAGAGACTAACAAAAAAAGACGTGTGGCACTCGGGGACTGCCGCGGTAAAGCTATTGTATAGCATTTTTTATCAACTTATGCAATTATAATTATTTATTTATTTTATTTATGCAGTATTTTTTTTTGATTAAATTAATTTTAAGAAAAGCAAACGGTAAGTGAGTAAAATTTAACTTGCAAGATTTGATTACAGACAGAAAACGGGACAGGTGAAACTTAATAAAAATGCTTGTTATAATAATAAAAATTAAAAAACCTGATAAAAAAAATAAAGAAATTAAAAAAAAGTCAAGATGTACGTGTATGTCCCAGGCTAGAACCTGGGACCTTCCGCACATAAAGCATACCTGATAACCGCTGTTCCACGGCAACTGTAATGACTGTGCCGAAATATCTATAATAATAGGAAGTGTTAGGTTATTTTCATTACGGAATTTCTGAATTCGGTCTCCACGCTCAAGGCCCGCGATAGAAGCTATGCAATAGCTTAAAAAAAACCAACTAAGGGACATGATCAGTTTTTCTCAAATTTAAAAAAATGGGCGTTTGATGTATGGATGGTTGGAATATACCTTTAATATTCATTTATCAGATAGTTTTGGAAAGAAAGTAAAACTTTTCTTGACTCGTGTGCATGTTTTTATATCTTGTAGTCTCCTCACAGTGGGACGAAGTGACAATAAAACTAAGTTCCAACCTTTGAGGATTTCTGTTCGTAAAACTAGAGAAACATTGAGGATTTTTTCACTCGTTAAATATATTTTCTGTAGGACTGGTATATTTTATATCTATTCAAAGCTATATAATATCATCTTCATGGTGATCATGTTATATCTTAGGTAACTGAAATAAAATTAAATTTAAAAAATTAAATCAGCTCAAATAGGCTGCTTTTAATAAAAGGCATAAAAGTCATTTATTTTCGTCGACTTTTTGATGTCATTTCTAATAACTACCAGATACTACTACCGCTTCGGAAACAAATGGCGCTCTGAGAGAGAAGAAGCGGCGCAAGGAACTCTTCCAAATATAATTTGTTTTTGATGCCTATGATTTATATTTCAAATAGTAAGGGTTAGGGGAAACGCAATATTTGTTTTTCATCAAAGTTTATTTATATTTTTTTAATGTATAAGTTTTATATAAATTTTAGGTATGTTAAAAAATTTGCAAAAATGTATATAGCTCCCCAAAAATGTACCAACACACTGTATCTCACAGATTGAGAACAAAAATATTGTCTTACGGGATTGTGATTTGCTGTAATTTTCTCGCGATTAGCAATATACATTGTTTATTATTTATCTTAAGTTTTTATGACACTAAGGACGAGAGGAGCAGGACGTTCAGATTATGGTAATCAATGGCCATAATTATACTAACATCATTGATGGTTATTGATACCCTCTGCCCATAATAATGCAGTGCCGATCAGGATTCTTGAAAACTCCAAAAATTCTTAGTGGCACTACAATTGCGCTCGTCACCTTGAGATATAAGATGTTAAGTCTCATTGGACCAGTAACTTCACTATCTACGGCGCCCTTCAGACTGAAATACAGTAATGTTTACACATTACTCCTTCACGGCAAAAATAGCGCCCGCTCAAAGTCACGCGTGGCGAGTGTAGGTACCTACTATTACATTTAGCTTGGCACCGACTTTAAACCTATCCATAGGTAGCACATATAAATATTTGTATTTTATTTATAGTAAAGGTAAAAGTTTGCATAAGAGGTGTATTAAATAATTTTTTTTAGTCATTTGATACTATTCAGTTTTTGAAGTCGGTTTTTTTAAACGAAATTTTTAAATTTTCATAAAAATAAAACTTCTACTAGTGACCAATTATCCCCATCAAATTAAAGAAGAATCACGAAAATCAGATCATAAATATCTAGGGTGTGCATACATAACAAAAATTGAGAACCTCTTTTTTGAAGTCGGTTAAAAATAAGATTTTGCATAGAATGTTGCCTTAAGTATTACTTTGCAAGCACTGTTTGTGCTTCAGTTTTAAGGGTGACGTAAAATTGCAAGCAATTTAACCATCTTACTATATTTAACAATAGCAATAAAACTCAAGTTTTACTATCTTAATGTTGCAAGTTGTAAAATATCGAAATTATGATAAATTTTATACTCTTTAAAAATAAGAATTATTTATTTATTGGTCAACAAAACATACAATTTTAAAGTGTGGTGAAAAAAAAACTAAGGTGGCATTAGAATACCACCCATACTTCATTGACGACCTGTATAGCCGAGTGGTTAGCGATCCTACCTACTAAGCTAGAGGTTTTTATTATATGATGAATATGGATGTTTGTTTCCGAGTCATGGATGTTTAAATGTATTTATGTATGTTTAAGTAAGTATATTGTATAAAATTTATCATTGTCTTGTAAATATATCACAGGCTATAAATGCTTAACTTGGGGCAAGATAATTTGTGTGAAAAGTGTGTCAATATTATTATATTATATTATTACGTAAGTAGTAAAGAGTATGCTAATTAAGATTTCTAGCTACTTCAAGCTTCCTCGACATAGTTATGTTGTAATTAATTATTATAAGTATGGAATAAACTAATGTATATTACATACATTAGAGCGGTTACCAAGGTGAAGGAAGCCGAATGGGGTGAAGGAGAATGGAATTTAGTGCTTCACTAATAATAAATCATTACAGGTTCGCTTTAGGTAGGGTCAGTGATGTCATATCTATCAACTTTTTGGTAGATCTACCCATTTTCACCCCAGTCTACCTATCTACCACCCTAGACCTAAAAACTACCTATTTTGTAATTCTAAAATAAACATCTTACATAATTCCCATGGTAGTGACCATTTTCCTATAATAATTTCTATCCCTGACAAAGTAATTCCACCCCAAAATTTTTCCCCATCTCTTAAATATAGATTAATAGAAGCAAATTGGCCTAAATATTCTTCTTGTCTTGATAAAAAAATTGCTGAGTTTCCAGTCACTAACCATTTTAATGCAGTAGATAATTATAATAAATTAGCTAATGCCATGATTACATGTGCTGACAACAACTTCCCTTTAAAAAAACCTGTTTCAAATAAGATTTCAACTCCTTGGTGGGACTCTGAGTGCACTGCTGCTGCTAAAGAAAGGAAATTAGCTGAATTAAATTACAATAGAAACATGTCCATGTCAAACTTTATTTATTATAAAAAAGTGGCGGCGAAGGCTACCCATTTATTCAGAAAAAAGAAAAAACAAGGTTGGATTAATTTTTGCCAGAATTTAAAACCAAGCATTCCATCCTCAACTGTCTGGAAACAAATTAAAAAATTTAGAGGTTCATTTTGTGATCAAGTGTGTGATTTTAATGTGGATCCTTCTGTATGGCTTGATTCCTTTTCAGATAGGATGTCCCCCCCTTCAGTTCCAAATATGAACTTTTTTCCATCCCCCCCAATCCCTCTTGCCTCAACTCACAGTTTAGAGTCCCCCTTCTCATTCTCTGAACTTCTTCTTGCTCTGGATGGCCTAGTTGACTCTGCTCCTGGGGCAGATGGAATCCCATACTCTTTCATTAAAAATTCATCATCTACAACCAAGGAATATTTCCTTAGCATAATCAATAACCTTTTTGATCTTGGTTCCATCCCTCCACCTTGGAAAAATCAGGTAATTATTCCATTACTTAAACCTGGTCAGAATCCATCTGAAGCTACCAGCTATAGGCCAATTGCCCTCTCTTCTGCTCTTGCAAAAGTTTCTGAAATCATGATTAAACAAAGACTTGAGTGGTTTGTTGAAACCAATAATCTCCTTTCCACCTCCCAGTACGGTTTCAGAAAGGGCAAGAGCTCCTTAGATAGCTTAGGTATCCTTACAACTGACATTAGAATAGCACTCCTCAGAAAAGAACACCTTGTGGGAGTTTTTCTTGATATAGAATCTGCATATGATAACGTTTCACTTCCCCTACTCAGGAGTAAACTCAACCAGCTGAGTATCCCCGTGAAGTTATCCCGTTTCATATGTAACATGTTAATGGAGAGATCCATCACTATTAAAGGTCCATCCTCTTACCTCCCTCCTAAGTCAGTTTGGAAAGGTTTACCTCAAGGCTCAGTCCTTAGTCCCCTTCTTTATAATCTGTATACCCATGACCTCAACAGTACCGTTACACCTTTCTGTCAGATACTGCAATATGCAGATGACATTGTCCTGTATTCTTCTGACAAGTCTATACAAGATTCATCTAATCATTTAAATAATGCTCTTGATTATCTTTCTGAATATTTAACACAACATGGACTGTCTCTATCAACATCTAAAAGTAAGGTAGTTTTATTTACAAATAAAAGAATTCTTCCACCTATTAAAATTAAAATTTATGATGTTGATCTACCAATTGTTAATAATGTTAAGTTTTTGGGTATTTGGTTGGATCACAAATTATCTGGCGTCAAGCATTTTGATTATGTCTCACAGAAATGTGAGAAAAATATTAATATTCTTCGCTCATTGTCTGGTGTCTGGTGGGGAGCTCACCCCGTCACTCAAAAATTACTATACAATGCCATAATTCGCACTCATTTAGATTATGGCACTATGTTCTTAATCCCAGCAAACAAAGCAGGTCTAAATAAATTGGACAGAATTCAGGCTAAATGTTTACGTTTAGTATTGGGAGCTATGAAATCCAGCCCTATTAATGCAATGCAAGTAGAATGTGTGGATCCTCCCCTCTCACTACGTAGACAATTCCTTGCCAATAAATTTTTCTTTAAACTAGCTGGCTGCCGAGCTCATCCCTTACTCCAAAAATCAGAACAATTAGCTGTTTTATACAATGATAATAATATTGTACCTGAAGACAAAAGACCTTGCGTTATAAATAGTTACCTTTTATTTTCTCAGCTTTCTAACCCTCTCTTTCAATATTCTAAATTGCCTTTATTTTCTATGCCTTTCAATGCTCTTACTTTCCAACCCTCAGTAATTTTAGACTTAGGTGTTGATAAGTTTTCTATAGAAGCAAATAAAACTTTTTCTCATATAATGGACTCAGATTTTCGACATTGGTATAAAATCTACACGGATGCTTCAAAAACAGACATGAGTCCGGTTGGGGCTGCAGTATGGATTCCCTCAACAAGAATTATACTGAGTTATAGCTGCCCACCCACCACTTCTGTGTTTACAGTGGAATCAATCGCCATTCTTGAAGCTATTCTATTTGTTAAGTCTCACAACATGAACAATTCTATTATCCTTTCAGACTCTAAAAGTTGCCTCCAATCAATTCTCTCAAATCCGTTTAAGACAAAAAGTCAGTTTCCCATCATTCTCATAATAAGAGAAACTTTGAAAGAGTGCTATGAACTCAAAATTAACATAGTTTTAGCTTGGATTCCAGGTCACATGGGCATCTCTGGTAATGAAAATGCAGATGCCTGTGCTAGATCGGCTGCTCATTCAGGTTCCTTTCAGTATTCAGAAATATTCACTCATGACTTGTGCTCTACCCTGAAACCCAAGATGTATGAGAGTTGGTCAAACATTTGGCAAGTTTCCAAAACTTTAAAAGGCAAATTTTATGGAGAACTCCAACCAGAAATTCCTCAAAAACCTTGGTTCTCAAAATGTAGGATTCATAATAAAACAATAATCTCAACTATATGCCGCTTACGTTTAAACCATGCCTGCACTCCAGTCTTTCTAGCAAAACTTAGAATTAGGGATCATTCTCTATGTGATTGTGGCTTTGATGAGGGAAACATGGATCATTTATTCTTTAGTTGTCCCTTAATGCAATCTTCTCTGCACAATTATATACCCGCTGAAGTCCCCCGTCCAACCTCCGTTAAATGTCTCCTCTCCCTAGTTTACACTCCTTTTGTAAATATTTTGTGTAAATATATTAAAATAAATAAGATTAAGTTGTAAATATTATTTAGTACTTATATTAATTAATTATTTAAGTATTTCTATTTGTGTATGTCATTTATGGTCTTACAAGCATGTATATTATTTGTTTCAGATATTATTAGAAAATTAAACTTTATGTAATCTGAACACCGATTATTACCGTTAAACTTAGAAGACACATACTCAAAGCTTGGTAGTCTAATCTAACGTGATTCTGGCAAATCTGTGGTATATCTTCCACAGAAGCCACAGTAGGAAGAATAGAATAGAATAGGTAGTGCGTCAATTTATTTGATATTTAATTAAGTACAAACACATTTGCAATAAATACCAATAGCGTGTCTTAAAACTATAATTGTACATTCCAGTACTAGAGCCATCTAGTCATGGCTATGGGAAGTAATATTTAGACTTGAATTGCGGTTACATATATTATGAATGGTTGAATTCAACGTTAACAAAAGGACTACACAAAATGACCACCTATCGAGATTATATGATTGATATAAATTAAATGGTCATGTAAGAAACAGAATTAATAATGTAATAATTGGGTTCGTACTCCATTTACTGCCTACAAGAGGATTTAAATTTACGGGGATTGGATTGATAATACTGTCTACAATATATTTTTTTTAACACACTTTTACACAAATTATCTTTCCCCAAACTAGACATAGCCTGTACTAAGGGTATAAGACAACGATATAATTAATGCAATATACTTACTTAAACATACATAAATATAATATATAAAACATATATGACTCGGAAACAAACATCCATATTCATCATATAAATGATTGCACCTACCGGGATTCGAACCCGGGACCTCTCTAGGTTAGTAGTCAGGGTCACTAACCATTCGGCTATATGGGTCGTCAAATAACTGGTCTACCCATTACACATAACTTAGCCTATGTTATATTATTTAGTATTATTTCAATGTATAATAAGAATTAGATCTTTGTCAAGATGTATAAGACTTATCTTGTCCAGTGATGACATACGGAACGCATACGTGGTCGCTAACTACGGGCCTTATGAGGAAACTCACCGTCGCGCAGCGGGAATTTGACAGGGTTATGCTCGGAGTTTCCCTACAAGATCTAATCAGAAATGAGGAGATCCGTAGGAGAACCAAAGTCACTGACATAGCCCAAATTATTGCGAAACTGAAGTGGCAGTGGGCAAGGCTATAGCTCGACGGACAGACCGCCGTTGGGGCAGTAAGGTCCTCGAATGGCGACCGGAAGACGTAGTGTTGGTACGACTCCACAAGATGGACCCACGATCTGGTAAAGATCGCCGGAATAGGTTAGATGAGGGCAGAGCAGGACCAATCGTCATGGCGATCTTTGGGGGAGGCCTTTGTCCGGCAGTGGACGTCTTCCGGATGAAATGATAATGATAAGAAGACGTATCTTATCTGCTTACAGAGCAATGAGGCGCAGTCTTGAGCCCTTCAAGTAATTGTACAACTACAAGCAACCATCGCACTCAAATGTCAATGTCTTAAAGAAACTTTTTTTTTTATGACAATAAGGGACGAGACGAGCTGTACAACTGCGCTCGTCACGTTGAGACATTAGATGCTAAGTCTCATTTGCCCAGTAATCTCGAAATTTTAAGACAGAAAAACAGAAACACGAAACATTCATTACTGCTTCACGGCAGAGATAGGCGCCTTTGTGGTACCCATAATCTAGCCGGCATCCTTTGCAAAGGAGCCTCCTACTGGTAATCTTTTGACATTACTTTTAAAAAATACATAAATACAACAAAAGTGATACAGTACTTATCAATTATGAGACTTATGCTTATAATATATTTAATTGTTGAAAATGACGCTAAGTTACAAATATTATTTCTTATATATTATGAAGATAAGCCTCAAAGAAATCAAAGAAAAAAGATAAAATTGTAATTTCTATATTAATTATTTGATACCTTAATTAGTAAAAATAATTAACTCATGTTAACAGAAGCCCAAAAATGATAACATCAAATTACCCCTCGGGCAAAACAGAATCCCAAATATGTATTGATACACACCCTCGTAAATTGGTCGGGCCCTTAATGAAAAAACTTTTGTACATTTCAATTAAGGCCCTCAGAAACTGTAATTTTCGAACGTTAACGAGCTAAATTTTATCGAAAATTAATTGCGACATCTTCATTCAAAAGTTTGCATTCAGCTTTGATGTTTGGAAATATCTTGAGAGAAACTCGGATCGTAGTGTATCAGTTTTAGCAATGAATGACTAGGCTTGGGTTTGTAATAACTTGTACTTCAGTAAATGTAGTTTTGAGATACTTCATTTTGCTAATGGAAATTTTACTTAATTATTATTCATGAAAGGATAAATAGCTTTATTTAATTATTACTATTTCTATCAAATGATATTTCGGTTAAAACATTTTGAATCGGTTTAAGCTTTGTCTAGCTTAACGCCAATGCCCAAGTTATTTTTTTTTATTTTATGGAATAGGAGGACAAACGAGCGTACGGGTCACCTGGTGTTAAGTGATTACCGCCACCCACATTCTCTTGCAATACCAGATGAATCACAAGAGCGTTGCCGGCCTTTAAGGAAGGTGTACGCGCTTTTAGGTACCCATGTCGTATCGTCCCGGAAACACCGCACAGGGAAGCTCATTCCACAAAGTTGTAGTACGAGGAAGAAAGCTCCTTGAAAACCGCACTCTGAAGGACCGCCACACATCCACATGGTGGGGATGATATCCTAACTTGTGGCGTGTCGTGCGAAGGTGGAATTCAGCGGCAGGAATCAGGTTAAACAGCTCTTCGGAACACTCCCCGTGATAAATGCGGTAGAAGACACACAATGAAGCGACGTCTCTACACCCAAGTTTAACTGTAATCTGGCACTATATACAAAGGCTTTTCTGTTGTTTCAAGTGTTATATTATCTCCATTATAAATTTTTAAGGTTAAAAATTGTATAATACCTACTTTGTGTAATGCACTCACAGGGCTTCGGTTCTCTTTATCACCCCACACCATTTTAATATTGTACAATGTATTGGTGCCTAATTGAGAAAACTCAATGAACAATCATATATAAATGACAGATTCCAAATTCAAATGTAATATTTTGTTTAATTTTAATTGTATCGGTATTTATGACCAGATTAGTACATAAAAGGCAATGAGTTTCATTCCACTTCTCATTAAATTTCAACTTTCCGAAGTGGTGGTAATATCTTTGATATTCATGAGTATTATTTTGACCTAATTTAATAAATAGTTATTGTCTCTTCTTCTTGCTTTATATTACAGCTATTGTAAGGTACTCTCATTTATAAACAGAAATTTTTTCCATGCAAATGATATATTCAGTAATTTAAATGAAATGTTTACAGTGATGGGTTTATTTCATTTTATTTAATTCGAAGGGTATAATAATTGTATTTCTGTCTGTGACTACCCCGAAAGTCCGTACATAACAAAGAAAATCGGTTGGATAGCTTTGAAAATTATTTTCAACACTAAACTTAGAGAAATATTTCTCATCATAATGTGATTTAAAAATTCTTGTAACAAAATCAGAATGATAAATCACTCTCGAAATACAGATTAAGAGGAAAATGTTCCCATAATAATTGATGTCGTCAATCCAGTTGGTTAGTGATCAGTGAAATTGGTCACGGCTTAAAGACTTCGATATTTTAAAATCTAATATGGAAACTAATGAACGAATACGCTTAAAGATTTTGAGTTTAAGTACTTAATCACTTACTTACGTTAAGTACTTAAATTAAATATAACTTTAGATGAAAAAAACTATTCAATAGGTGTAAATTTTTCTTATTATAAGCGATAAACACTTCATAAGATAAATAAATAACGTTGTGTGCTCTTTTGCATGTAGAAAACAATTTTGATCACTTAAAATATTAAATTTTCAAAATTTATTTATTTTTGATTATTTTATTTTAAAGAAAATTTAATCATTTTGACTGTTGCTTCTCATTATCTCATATTCTTGATAATGTTCATAAGCACATTATCGAATTTGCTAGAAACTGCGACCCCTTAAGGATTTAAGCGGTTAAAAAATTTTATTCAAAAATTATTATAAAAATTTTAACATTAAAAGTATTGAAATATCTTTTGAAAGTCAATAATATATTTAGTCATATTGACGCACACACAAAAGTCCAATTTTGCCACTTTAATAATTTGACAAAAGCTGTCATACAAAGATATGTCGATGTCCGCGTACATTACAAACGCCAAAAAGAGGAAAAGATGTCTAAGTCCAAAAGACAAATATTTACAAATTAAATTTATTTCAGGGAAATTAACATTTTAGTAAGGGAAATTAGGGAAGGAACTTACCGAATTATTTTATCTGGATAAAAATATTGTATTTCAGTGTTTGTTTCTCTCATTATAGGTTACCTTAACTTATTAGATCCAAATCCATTTAGAGTGTTAAGGAGTAAGAAATATATACACATAAAACAATAAGTAAAGATACATACTAGAGCCTTTATAATATGAGTGTGATTTTTTATTGAAAACATAAAAAACCTCCGAACAACCCTTGATCAGAAAATAGGGACAGACTGACAAACGTAAAACTTATAGCAACCCTCTTTTTCGACAGGGTTTGAAAAAATACCAAACTGCTACTCCACTGATGTCACTATCCAAATCGGGTTCTAAATTCAAAATACGCAGCTTAAACTGAAAAAATGTTTACATTGCTGCATATTGACCAATAATATATTAAACAACTGAAGTAAACGCAGAAATGTATGTGCCATATTTCGCCTGTTTTTGTGTGACGTGAATTGTCTATATGTATAGAACGCTATTGATAATATCACTAAATTGGACCGGTGACATTATAATGTCACTAACGGCCGTTCCCAATATTCAGTCTATCACTTGAGTTAAAAATCGTAACTATCGTTGACTTTTCTGTCCCAATAAACTTACCGACGGTAACTCACCTTATCCGTACACGCTGTCTGTCAATGGGACGACGTATAGCTTACCAGCGATAGAAATTTGTATGGAAATTTCAATTCACGCGTCCCAATATAAAGCGATAAGAATGACTTATCGGGTATATTGGGACAGCTTCAGATTATTGACAACTAATTTCTGATAGTAGAAGGTAGAAATTTTTCTCTATCTGTAGACTGAATATAGGGAACGGCGGTTAAACCAGGCCGTTAAATTGTGAGAAATGAAGTCGATTGACAATCTACCGGTTAATTATAATAACAGCGAGTGGAATTATAATATCACGGGCTTGACAATATACCTACGATATATACATAAATACAGACGAAGCTATTGCAAAGTGTTAAAAAATGTAAACATTGAAGGTACTATATGTGCTAAGTATAAAATAATATTTCTAAGTTATATAATATTCACGAAATATGTCGCCTGTAAGTCGTTGCACTGTCGGGTCATATTAGGTCCTGTACTTTACTAGTTGGCTAACTTATTAAAGTTGCCTGGTAACACCTGTGCTCTACGGAGCGTAACTTAGCTCTAACGTGTCTCATTTTAATAAATACGTTATCTCAATACTTTGATGGAATAAATTAAAACGAGTAGTAAATTTAACAGAATATCGATATACCTGTACATAACAAATGATTTGTTATTATATATGAGATAAATTAATATTATATTTCTTGGTACTAAAAATAAAATTTCTTATTTTTTCTATCCATAAATTTTATACAAAATACAATATTAATAGGTTAATACATAATCAAAACTTGCATCTTTTTTTTATGAAAATAAGGGACGAGTCGAGCAGGACGGTCAAGCTGATGGTAATTGATACGCCATGCCCATTACAATGAAGTACCGCTCAAGATTTTTGAAATACCCAAAAATTCTGAGCGACACTAGCTCTAGTTGCGCTCGTCACCTTGAGACATAGCATGTTAAGTCTCATTTGTCCAGCAATTTCACTAGCTACGACGCCCTTCAGACCGAAACACAGTAATTTTTACATATTACTGCTTCACGGCAGAAATAGACGCCGTTGTGTAACCCATAATCTAGCCGGCATCCTGTGCAAAGGTCCCACTGGTAAATTTGGTAACTGGTTAATCTTTCACGCAAACATTTTAGTTAAATTTTCATTTAGTTTCGTTATCTTGATATATATTATAAAAGTTTTAGGTTGTAATATTATAAGCTTATAAGTATTAAAAAACACGATACCATTAAAAATATTGTTATAATTATCTATTTACTGTTGCCTTCTTAAGTAATATTTAAAAAAAAATACTAAAATTTCTGTTGGGCAATCGTCGTCGCACAAATGTTTTGTTCAACTAAATATATTGTAACTAATAAATACCTTATGAAATTAAATGTACTTAGCTCAGTTTCTACTAGAAATTATTAATAAACTAAAAGGGAATCACACTGGCATGTATTCACTTAAATATTAACCGACAAGTTCCTTTACACATTCAATTTTTAATTAAAGTAATTTCATTTCATTCGAAGAGTAAAATTATACAAGATAAGGCACAGATTGCCCTGAAGTTAAATCTAGGCCTAATCACCGCGGATTGGCCTTAAGGATTACGAACGTTTCTTAGATGTTAATGACATTTTATTTCAGACCTTTCGAAATGTTAGTACTGATAATAATTAATCGACGGTTCAAATTGTTTTTGTCTCATATTTCTCAATGATGAAATTCGATGATGTAATTGAAGTTATTAGAACGATAAATTACATCCAAACCAAACAAAAGACAACATTATAAAATAATTTGAAATAGAAAACGATTTCATTTCGATTCAGTTACAGATAAAATATCCATTCAACATAAAAACAAAATAAAAACGGGTCCAATCCAAATCGGATCACGTAGGCAACTCAATATTATTCTTTTACCTATAATTTAACAAAAGCTGACTTTTATTACATTTGTTTTTCTTTGGGAGATGAACAAAACGTCTTAAATTCAAATCATCGTTAGGGATTACAAGTTTAAATCGTTTCAGTGTAGCTATATCTACATCGGACACTATCAATGTGTGCGAGATTATACGTGAGTGCGTCATTTACAAGCCGAAAAATCTTACTTTCTCGTTTACTCTTGTTGCCGTTTAGCGAAGTATATAGGTGTGAGTGTCCGTAGTACTTCGTAGCGTTAAGCTAGCTGCGTTTGTAGTAGTGCCCGATCTGGGATTCGGAGCTCCGTCAGTAGCAAGCCGGTCGTAGAGGCTTTACGACATATCTACGGCGTAGTAACCCTTTGGACAATAGAATCAAAGATCGTAGCATTGTTGTTCTCATTATATCTTACATCGGATAAGTCGTGTAACTTTTCGGAGTAGTAATATCATAATGTATTGATTATACATAAAACAATTAAGTTCGGGCCGATTAGTGAACAACCAACCGAGTAAGTTAATAAGGTGAATTATTCTAATAACTTAAAGTGACGATATAGTGAGTGTGATATGCCATTACAACTGAACAGTTCAACGCATACTGAATTTGGAATTGCTCACACTATGCTCAGAAGGTAAATTTATTTAACGAATTAACAATTACTTTATTATAATGTTATGTTACTTAAACGTAAAAATCATAAGCCTGAAACTATTATATTATGACATAAAAAGCTGCAAATATTTACTAGTATGCAGTGAGCTTTAAATAATCGATTTATATTATATGATGAAAATAATTTATAAATCTATAAAATACTTCAGCTTTTTTCAGGTAATAAAAAGCTGACATTTATAACTAACAATTTGATTTAAACCAAAGCCCCGAATTTAATCCGTTTCCAATAAAGAATAAACTGAATTTTTGAGGTTTTTTTTAAACCAGATACCTTGTCATACTTCTTTGTGGCTTCTTTGCCCAGGATGCGAGCTCGATGGATACCATAGCTATGGTTCTATCTGTCGTCAAACTTATAATTACTCGACTAGTTAAGACTTACCATAGTGTTTCTAAAAGGGATGGAAATTGTGAGGGCCGTTCAGAATTCGGCTTTTAATAATGAATCTTAAGCAGCACTGCAACGTAATAGGCAGGACGTTTCATTTTTCATCAGAAAAACAGATAAAGATCTTGATAGTCGTTTCATTTTTCTAAAAAAATCAATAATTTTTCTTATAATATATTTGGATTTTCTGTTATTATGGCTTAAATAAGAAAAGCTCTTACATAATATGAAAGTTAAAATTGTAAGATCATTATCATGTAAAAGTGCCTTAAGCGATCGATCAATTTGCTTCTTTGGCAACTCGAACACTCGTGATCTTTTATTTGCTACAATTTCTATAATTACAATTTGTATCACTTTGATTTAAATCAAAAATAACGATACAACGTACTGTTTAGACAAAATTAAAAAGCTATATAGGTGAAATTCATTGTCTTTATATTTCTTTGATCGGTGTTATAGATATTTAACACATATTTAAACTTTGAAGATTATTTTTATTTTGATAATTATTATAAAACAAACGAACAAACCTGATTTTCAATGTAACTCTATTTAACTTGGATTTTTAACCAAAAAATGGTAGTTTGAAACAAAAAAATTGGTATTTTTAATCTAAAAGTGTTTTTTTTTTTACTAAAAAAAAGTGGTTTGGTACCTTTAACCAAAAAATTTATCTTTTTAACCCAAAAAAGTTATCTTTTTAACCCAAAAAAGTTATCTTTTAAACAAAAAAAGTAGTCAGTTTTAGAAAAAAACAGACTTTTTTTAGCTTTCATCAAATAGCCCACTGCATGGACATTAGTTCAATCATTATTGTAAATATTCAGTTCATAAAATGTGTTGTACATACAAATCGTTTCTAATGAAGTATTTAATACGCAATAAGTCTGTCAGATATTTTGTACAAAGAAAGATTTATTTGTTTGATAGATGTACGCTTAATATAGCTTTGAAGGGTTCGTAGAGGGGACCATATTGAATTTAGCATAGATTTTGGCTTTCCTCGTCAAAGATTAGATTTTAATCTCTTTTGATAAAATGGATATCATCATGTTTTGAACTAGAAGAGGGTCTTTTTCTATCAGAACGCTGTTACGATTGTGAATGGAGTGTTATATGTGAGCACTTTTTGGATTATCTTTGAAGTTACTGAGTGTAGATATAAATGTTTTGTGTTACTGATGTAATAAAGCCAATTTTGAAATGCTTATCGAAAGTTTAAAGAAATTTAAAGTAAAGGAAAAGCATAAATGTTTATTATTTTTTATTCTTGAGTTGGATTAATATTTTTATGCTGTTTTTTATGAAAATAAGGGACGAGACGAGCAGGACGTTCACCTGATGGTAATTTAATTGATACACCCTGCCTATCACAATGCAGTACCGCACAGGATTCTTGAAAAACCTAAAAATTCTGAGCGGCAATACAATTTCACTCGTCACCTTGAGACATAAGATGTTAAGTCTCCTTTGCTCAGTAATTTCACTAGCTACGGCACCCTTCAGAATGAAACACAGTAATAATTACACAATACTGCTACACGCTAGAAAAAGGCACCGTTATAGTCCCATAATGTAGCCGGCATCCTGTGCAAAGGAGCCTCCCACTGGTATTTTTTTTCTATATAAGTTCTAATAACCAAAATGAAAAATAGAGTGATATTATATTTGAATTGGATTAATTAGAGCTGTATAACAAAAAATATATTTTATACAGTATTTTAAAGTATGTTTATTGCCTTTCTATGTCCCTCCTAAATTAATCAAATTATGTAAAAATTGCCCTCGAGCGACACATTCTTACCCAGTGCAGATGCCTTTGAGACATATTCACACATACATATTTTATACGTAAATACTTCTTACTTGATATAATAATGTGTTTGCAAAAGTTACGACCTTAATTTTTTTTTCCTTCTTGGATTTTATTTGATTCTTTAGTTACTGCTTACTTTTTGTGTTACCTATTGTTTAGAGACATATCCTTATAATAAAATATAATATAATCCTTATAAAGAAAAAAAGCTCGCTGAGTTTCTTGCGCCCATTCTTCTCAGGTCTGAGGCAGTCTCGAATTCTCACTCTATTGAATGGGTGGTAGTTTTTGAAGTTCAATCGAAGTGATTTTAAATCCTATTTTGAATATAAATATTTGATAATATTTGAATTTGAATAATAATTCATCAAAATGTTTTGAGTTCTCTTTAGTGTTAATTCCGCCAATATTTGTCTTTTAAACAATTCGACACGTGCTTCGCCTCTACACGAAGCATACTCAGGGCATGCTGACTCGCCAAAATCTGGCACGAGTTTCGTATTAACACCGTATCCAATCTCGGAACTAACACTAAAGAAAACTCAAAACATTTGGATAATTATGGATTTCCGCAAAGTAACGCCTACTTCAATGAATTCTCATAATAATTCATATAAAACTAAAAAAGTTCTTTAAGAGTTTAATAAATAATATTCCAAGACTTACTTATATTGTGCTATGATATTATAATTTACTGGTTTTATAACTGTTCGAAAACCAAAATTGGACAGGCAGCTTGCCAGTAGGGTGAAATCTCAGAAATAAACTGTAGACCGCTTCAGTGAAGTTAGGAAACAAGTTAAACTCAGCAAACGTAATATTTTGTCAAATGTTTCTGTTCTTAATTGAATTATCGTTTACTCTTTAAATACTGAGTTTGTTAAATTTATTTTCAATTTTAATACACCGAAACATAAATCTATAAAATGTATAACTTCTTCTTTTTTAATTATAGATATCAGCAGTTATAATAATTAAATATACTGTGAAAAATATAATTCAATACAGAAATTCAATGAATTTATTGAAATCGTGAATTTCTACCACATTTTTGCAAGAATAAGAAAAATTTATTTTCTACAATCTATACTATGTTTATGTTTCACGATATCTTAGAAACAGTTATTCCCAGTGAGTGTATGTGATATTCATGTTAGTTCACATCATATTTTAGTAAAAAATATTAAATTATGTTAAAATTTAACAATCACAAGCATATTATGTACAATTTACAGGTGGTAGAAGTGAAACCTTACAAAATGATGAAGAATTTTATTATAAAATGATGAAATATCTCTACAAACGTATAATCCGTACACCTACCAATACCATATTTATGTTCTCCTGGTGTCTATGTAATACGTCGTGCGCATGACGTCAGAATATATTAAGATATACTCGCGTCATACTTAAGATAATCTCTTCTACAACTATGATCGCCTGGTACCAAAACACTGTATAATACTTCCTATCGCATTTTCTCCCTTATTAAATCTTATGAATTTATGTGTCTGTCTCATTCTCGCGTCGGCTGAATCCTATATATTTACCTGTTTCTGTCTATAGTCTCACTTTTTCGTTTCATCGAGTTCCATATCACAACGATTCTAAAGAAGTTTCACTTCAAAACGGATCAGCCTAGCTATCCAACGCGGCTTCAATGCCAGTATTCTTCGCCGTAGTGATAGTTTTAATTTTATGTAATCCTAGTATTGTTGTATATATAATTTGAGGATTTATAGTGTTTGAATAAACTAACACATTAATTAAAAAATTTATGCTCAATATTATAAATAATAACATTTTATTAAATACTCCAATAACACATTAACCAATTTAAGACATTCAAATCAAGTCAATGGGTTTGAAAGTGTCACAATTGTGTCAAGTATTCATGAGTTTCTCTCTTTACCTGCGTAATAGAGTTTCAAATTTCAATTGAGGCCATTCATATTTACGAAGTCGTTGCGAATTCCAATAATGATCTTGAAACTCTCCAAAATTGATATCGAACTTCAGCGAACATTAATAAATTGAAACACATTTGAAAAGCGACGAAACCTCTTAATGAACGCCAACGCTCTAGCAAAATTAACGAACAGTAATCGAATATTGTGGTTCCTAGTTATTGTTTTATTATCTTTTATATTATTATCTCCAATTGTAATCAAATTCATTTATATTTTTACAGTAACAATAAGCATAGTATTAATTGTAGGTACATAATTTTACTACACCTGGATTTTAAAGAGTAAATTTAAGTATGTTGTCCGAGGGAAATTTATAAAATAATATTTGCTTTTTACTGAAAAACTTAAACAGGGTAATTTAACGCATTTTACGAAATCAGGTTATTTTTGGTATATTTCATATACTACTCAAAGCAAAGGTCTCAAAGGAGCGAAATGATTTTGGTGAAAAGTTTTTTTGTTTAAAATATAATGTGATGGAAAAGTTTCGGTAATATAAAACTAAAACTACTACAATATCAGACATTCATACTATACTTTTAGACAAGGTAACTTAATTTATGTATAAAATCAATTTACCACTTCGTCAAATAATAGATTGTACGTACAATTGGTGGATTTATTGTTGAAAAAATAAACAAATGCTGTTTATACCATATATAACCCACAGACAGAAACTTTTTTTTTTGCAATGCGACCTGGAAATAAAAATAATAGTTTTAAAATCAATTTTATATACACGGGCTATTTCTGCCGTGAAGCAGTAATGTGTGAGCATTACTGTGTTTCGGTCTGAAGGCCGCTGTTATGAAATTACTGGGCAAATAAGACTTAACATCAGTCTTATGTCTCAAGGTGACGAGCGCAGTTGTAGTGCCATTCAGAATTTTTGGGGTTTTTCAAGAATCCTGAGCGGCACTGCATTGTAATGGGGCGTATCAATTACCGTCAGCTGAACGTCCTGCTCGTCTCGTCCCTTATTTTCATAAAAAAAAATCTGAATATGTCTTCGTTTTTAGGGCAGTAACAATTTACACTACTGTAACGGTGTTTGATAATTGGACATATTGTATGTAGATTGGATTCGATAATGGCCTGCGTGCGTTGAGCCGCAACCAATGCTATTGCAGATACTCATATAATCCCCAATTAAACTCCTTTGTGTATCAATAACAGAAGTGAAATATGTGCGCATACATGTTGCTATGCACAATTTATTATCAAACACACATACATTATCATCAAATTTTGCCTGCTAAAAAAAGGGTTTGCCCTCATGTTTTTTATGGTTCATATTATTATAAGATTATGAAATTTGTAGAAGGTTAAATTAAATAATTACTACAATTCAGACAACCTTAAATAATAATAATATAATATTGACACACTCTTACACAAATTATCTTGCCCCAAACTAAGCATAGCCTGTCCTATGGATACAAAACAACGATGTATTTAATACAATATACTTACTTAAACATACATAAATACATTTAAACATCGATGACTCGGAAACCAACATTCATATTCATCATATAAATGATTGCACTTACCGGGATTCGAACCCAGGACCTCTATCTAGCACAGTAGGCAGGGAGGGGTCACTAACCATAGGGGTCGTCAATATATCAGATATTTTAATATTCTGAGGCGAACATGGCAACCAATTGTAGCACAGTCTAGATTGGCATTATCAGAAACTTACATTTATATTAATTAGTATAGAAGCTATTGTAAACAAGTCTATATTTTTAAAAATTTTCACCATTCTGTTTTTTACAATTTTCATGTCTAAAATATCCTTAAAACCGCCAACAGAATTTATCACCTAACATTTTGATACAACAAACCTACTATTTTTTTAATGAAAATAAGGGATGATACGAGCGAGATGTTGAGTTGATGGTAATTGATACGCCCTGCCCATTATAATGCAGTGCCGCTCAGGAATATTGGAAAACCCTAGAATTCTGAGCAGCACTACAATTGCACAATTGCCCAGTACTTTCCACTAGCTACGGTGCCCTTCAGACCGAAACACAGTAATATTTACACATTACTGCTTCACGGCAGAAATAGGCGCCGTTGGGGTACCGATAATCTAGCTGGCATCCTATGCAAAGGAGCCTCCCACTGGTGAACTACTCATGTTATCACAAACTAAAGAACTTAAATAGATCATTTGACAAGGGAGGACAACTCTTGCAATATCATACAAAATAGGCAACATTCACCAAATATAAATGTTACTGCTATAGATAATCATAATATAAAGCTCATAAATATTGTTCACCAGAATATACAAGGTATCTCAAGTAAGGAATTAGAAATTGAACTGTTTTTGAGCTGCTGTAATATAGATATATTATGTATTACAGAACATTGGCGTAAGAGTCATCAGCTCCAGTTTAGTTTTAGAGAACATAAAGTAGTCAGTTCGTTTTGTAGAAGTAGGGCAATACATGGAGGTTCCCTAATTATTATTAATAATAGATTAAAATGTAAAAATAGAAGAGATATTGTTAATCTCTCTATAGAACAACTAATTGAGATAGCTTGTATAGAACTAGAGCAATTTATTATTGTAAGTGTATACCGCCCCCCCACTGCATCATATGAACAATTCCAACATAGAATGGAGGAGGTACTATCAAAATTTAGCAAAACTAGCAAGTCAATTATAGTGTGTGGAGATTTTAATATAAACTTGCTTGAACCTTCGGCCAATTGTACTAGCCTTAAAAATTTATTTCAAAGTTTTAATTTGTTCAATGTATTTTGGGAACCTACTAGAATCACTTCTACAACAGCAACCTGTTTAGATAATATTTTTACAGATGTTACTATTACTAGTAAACTCATAATTAATAATCTTCAGTCCGACCATAGTGGGCAACTTATAAAAGTAAATACAAGATTGGACAATGTCAGACCAAAAAAGGTGACGATTATACCAGTTACGGGTAGCCGTCTTGAGAGGTTTAGAAATAATTTGGTAAATACGATACCATTTTTACACTGTGGTGAAACTGCTAATTTTCACTATAACTTAGTCTTCAATTCCTTCTGTGAGGAATTTGACAGGATTTTTACTCCAGTAACGGTGACAGTAAACAACAAACATAGTTTTAATGATTGGGCAACAATGGGTATCCACAAAAGTCGTAAACGCTTATATGACCTTTATTATGAGAAACATTACAATAATATTAAAGAATTTAAAATATATGTAAAAAAATACTCCAAGCTTTTTAAAATAGTTTGTCATGAAGCGAAAACACGTTTCATTGCAGATAAAATTAAAAACAGTAATAATAAAGTAAAAGCGACTTGGAGTGTAATTAACAATGAAACTGGTAGATCGAATTGCCGTAACACCTCTATCTGTTTAAATATTAATAATCGCGTTATAAATTCGGAAATAGAAATTGCAAATGAATTTGATAAATACTTCTCCGAAATCCCGATTGTCACGACCAAATACCTTAACTCTTCGCCAAAAGCAGCATATGATATGCTTTAATTACACGTACCAGTATCTTCTACTGACTTGAAATTTAAGTATGTTACAGGTAGCGATATAATAAAAATCTTCAAATTAATTAACCTAAAAAATACAAAAGACCTATGGGGCCATTCGACTAATATTGTTAAATACATACTTGACATTATAGCACCTGAATTAGCAATAATATTTAATGAATGCATAGATGAGGGTGTGTTCCCTGACCTCATGAAATACAGCAAAGTTATACCTTTGTTTAAATCGGGCAGTTCTTTTGACCCTGCTAATTTCAGACCTATTTCAGTGCTGCCTGTTTTTAGTAAAATTTTTGAAAAACTTTTGCTTCAACAGCTACAAATGCATTTTTGTAAATTAATGAACAAAAATCAGTTTGGTTTCACTAGGGGTTTATCAACAATTAATGCGGGTACTAGACTCATTGAGCACATCTTTGACGCCTGGGAAGAGTCACAGGATGCATTGGGCATTTTTTGTGATTTGTCAAAAGCATTTGACTGCGTCCACCATGAAACTTTACTCCTAAAACTAAAGCATTATGGAGTGAAAAATAGAGCCCTAAATCTGTTAAAATCATATTTAAGCGAAAGAGTTCAGATAGTCGATGTAAATGGCAAACGGTCTTCGGGTAAACCTGTGGGAATAGGTGTTCCACAGGGTTCTATTCTCGGTCCTTTCTTGTTTCTTATATATATTAACGATCTACCGTTTGTGGTAGATGATAGCCATGAGATTGTATTGTTTGCTGATGATACTTCACTTATTTTTAAAGTGAAGCGACGTGCGGATATTGATGACGAGGTAAGCAATGCACTCTCAAAGATAGTGCGTTGGTTTGAGACGAATAATCTGCACTTAAACAGTAAAAAAACAAAGTGTTTACGGTTCATTAGACCAAACACAGCGGAGGTACAAACCAACGTACTTATAAATGACCAGAGATTGGAACTTGTGGACACTACGGTCTTCCTGGGTATCACGTTAGATAAAAAGCTTCAGTGGGGTCCACATATTACCCATCTAGCAGATAGACTCAGCTCTGCGGCATATGCAGTTAGAAAGATTAGAGAGTACACGAATGTTGCGACCGCTAGATTAGTGTACTTTAGTTATTTTCACAGCATCATGACGTACGGTATATTACTATGGGGTCATGCTGCTGACATTGATATAGTGTTTGCTCTGCAAAAGAGAGCTGTTCGTGCTATATATCAGCTTGGTTATAGACAGTCTCTCAAAGAAAAATTTAAAGAAATAAATATTATGACTGTTTATTGTCAGTACATTTATGAAAATTTAATATATGTTCACAAAAATCGTCACCTTTTTGCTCTTAATAGTGATTTTCATTATTATAACACTAGAAATAAGGGATTGCTTGTAACTAATTCTAGTAGGCTTCATAAGATACATAATAGCTTTAAGGGTAAATGTATACACTTCTACAATAAAGTCCCAGCCACTGTTCAGGCATTGTCTATAAATAAATTTAAATGTTTTATAAAAAAATGGCTCTGTCGTAAATCCTAATACTCCACTGCTGAATATCTAAATGATCGGACAGCCTGGGACTAGATTGTGATTATTTTATAGCAACTGTACAATATTGTATATTTTTATTGAAAAGAGCGCAAAAAAAAAGAATGCTGGGAGAGTTTCTTGCGCCGCTTCTTCTCTCTCAGAGCGCCATTTGTTTCCGAAGCGGTAGTAGTATCTAGTAGTATAAGAAATGACATCAAAAATAATTCTAAAGGAATCAATTTTGAGAAAATAAATGCCTTTATGCCTTTTAGATTATAAATAGCGATTAAAAATAATTCTAAAAATAATTCAGTTGAACTATTAATTACAAATAAGTTATAAATTTCAAATTATCCATTAAAAACTATAATTCGTCTTTCATGCTTTCAAATATGCCCCTTTGTTAAGTTCTATCATAAAATATCGTATCGCTTTTAAAAATAAACAGCGTCAGCTTACTGTATATTAACTGAAACCTGTGCTGAAACTGAACCGTCCTATTTGCAACGAGCTCTATTCTGGTTCGTCTACTTTGGCCTCGATTTGTTGTGCACTACACAATTTGGGAATTTCTCGATTGAGTTAAAATCTTTTTTTCATTATATTTTAAAGTGAACTCATTAATCTGATATTAATATGCTGATTTATAAATGATTAGTTGATAAACATCGCGGCTCACTGTTGTTCTGCGACGTGGGCATCGGATAGGCTCTACACTTACGACCAGGCAATCGTTGGAAGTCCCAAAGGCGTCTTTTTTTTATGAAAATAAGGGACGAGACGAGCAGGACGGTCAGCTGATGGTAATTGATGCATCCTGCTCATTACAATGCAGTGCCGCTCAGGATTCTTGAAAAACCCCAAAAATTCTGAGTTGCACTACAACTGCGCTCGTCACCTTGAGACATAAGACTGATGTTAAGTCTTATTTGCCCAGTAATTTCACTAGCTACGGCACCCTTCAGACCGAAACACATGCTTACACATTACTGCTTCACGGCAGAAATAGGCGCCGTTGTGGTACCCATAATCTAGCCGGCATCCTGTCCACTGGATGACTGTGTCTGGGACCTGGTACTGGGATGTGCAGTCACAGAAGATCCAATAAGGACGACATATGGCTCTCCACGATGCATCAACGTTTAGAGCTTGAATTTATTGTTTGTGTAAGTGTGCTTCGTGAACATGATGGTCGTGATTACTGTCATAATTAGTAATCGTATCTAATAGAAACTACTTATTATAGGTGTACCTGTGATACCACAGAACTAGAAAATAATACAACTGAAACTTTAAAAGACGATACAATATACAATAATACGCAAGAAGCAGGGGTGTTTAATGTACAATCGGCCATAAACACTATCTCTGATTGGATAAGAATGTGGCGTATCTCATCGCGTATATCTTATTACCCGGGCTTCATTAAGCCAAGTATTACTACGAACCTAGAGCCAAGAATCTTGGCATGACATAGGACTCAATGCTTTCCTGGAAAGGTCATCACGAGAGGAGATTGAATTACGTTACAAAGATATGTACTGGTTGCGTGAAAAGAGAGAGTAGATGAGTGATTTACATCTAAAAAAAATTACGTCTTACATTTTATTAAAATCGGTATTAGAGGTAAAATTTTATACTGCTTTTTGATACATCAAGTCACGGAAATGACACTTATGAATGTCAAAAAATTATTTTTCATCATTGAATTTACCGTTACTTAGTAAAGGGTTGAGCTAATGAGAAGAACTCGCAAGTAACTCGTTGCCACTGCTTTAAATCAACATTTATATTTTCATCGATTTACAAATCATTTCAATTACAATATATGTAAAGTGATGCAACAAACATACTCAAACGTCAAATAGTCAACGCCTTACACGAGTAAGTGAAAACAATAAATGTAAATGAATACAAAACAAAAGTTATTGAGTACAGTAGCTGCATCACCCACACACACCGTAAATAAATAAATGTATTTTGCGAGCAATTTATAAGCGATTTGATTACTTTAATACCTTCAAAGTTGAAATACCAGACATTAATTATATCTTTCGCGTGACCTTTCGATGTTAACGGCTTAAAAATTATTGCCATTTCATATTTGTTTCGTGACTATTTCGCAAAGAAAATCCAACTTAAATTTTTTCGTTTATACTCGGCAGGTAAAAGTACCCTCATGAATTTTTATACCGGATAGGGAATGTTTATGAGGGACTGTCAAATATGCCCCCAGAGCGAATATTCCTCGCAACGTAAAACAATTTGGACTTGTCTATCTTTACCTATATCACCTGTCTCACAAATATTTATCAGTTTTTATATAGAAAATAATATTTAACGTTTGTTTGAGATGTATTTGTTTAAAGAGTAAATATCCGGACCACGGAGCTTTGCTCGGATTTTTAAGAATGTACAAAACTTGAACAAAAAAAAATTTAGGACATCGATTCAAACCGGGGTCTTATGCTTTACGGATCACCCAATGTCCCATCTGAGCTATTATAGTCTTGAATATAGTAGCGAAATTTACCTTTGTATTCTAATGTAGCTGTTTCTCATTAAGACACGGATAAAACTACATTCTTTTAAATTGAAACCTAGCTAATTCGATTTTCCGCCGCGAAACAACCTGTATACTATTTAAATAAAACTGTTTAAAAGTATTAAATCCCCCTGGAAACGAAATCTGCAAAGGTCTTGAAACGTCGGGTTGACTAAAATAATAATAAAAATGTAACTTTTACGCAAAAATCTAATGTAAGTACAGTTACAATTACACGCGTTTTAATGCTTTAAAAGTGTTTTATTTAAATGTGTAACACTCGCGTTAATCTAAGGAAATACTACCTATATACTAAATTTTATTAAAATCGTTGGAGCCATTTCCGAGATTTAGATTATATATATAGAAGTTATAAAGTAGTTGCTGCCCGCGACGTCGTCCGCGTGGACGCTCTAGGTAATAATAATACACTGTATGCATCTATACATATATCTATACATAGCGTGGTATATATATAGGCTATAATTTATCTTGTTCCAACGTCTTTGATTTGAATTAAATTTATTCAGTAGATTTTGGGTTGGCGTAGATATACTCGTAATATACATAATTATACAGACAAAAAATAAACAAAACTTTTATAAAGTACTTTTTTGGATTCGATTTTGCTTATAGAATACATTGTTACGATTTAATTGTATTATGAAAAGTATATCATTATATTAATTTAAATTATATAAAATATTTTTATAAGTTGTTTTTTTGTAAGAAAGTTCCAAATTACTACAATTCTGGATTTAAAAATCGCCCGAAAAAGTTAATCAGGAATGCAAAGTAATGTTAACGTAATATAAAAATGGGAGTGATAGAGGTTGCCAACATAAGCGAAAATAAAAACTATTGAATAACAATTATAGATTGTTTGAATTTTTTTATTGTATTATGAAATACAAAAAAAATTATTGCTAGAAAAGTGTAAGAGCGGTTTCGCACTACGTCCGATCCGTAACCGTGAACACACGGTCTGAATTAGTCGTAGAACTATTTCTACGTTTGACGGAAAGAAATCAAATGACGGAAGCCGGATCTAGTGCGTAAACTACCATAGTAATAGTTCTACGATTACTTCGGACCGTGTTTTCACGGATACGGATCGGACTCTCATAGGACATAGAGCGAAAGCGCTCTAATGCTTCAGCGTATAGCAAATATAAAATAAACCTTAGCATTTTTATGACGAACACTGGTATCCGTCAGTAAATATCCCGATGCGCCTAAAGAGATTCATAATATAATATGAGATAGTGCCAAATGATACCTTTAATTATTTAAAAATATTAAATTTAATTATACATCCAATGTTAAAAATTAAAAAACTCAATAAATAAATAATATGTTATAATTTTAGCAAATTAATTGCAATGTTCTATGTTTTAGAAACTCGAAGTAATTTGATATCTTCTTACCACCTTAATTTTAAATAAATGTTACATAGTTTGTATATAAATAATAAGAACCCTGTATCATTTTCCGTTAATTTATTCAATGGGCAGGAAAAACAAAGAAAGGACACGTTAGATATTTATATTTTAAACAATTTTGCAATTAGTGTACAATTGGCACATCAATACGAAAATAATTTCCTAAAAGGTGTGTTATCATTCATCATGTTATATTTGATTTGGATCCTCAGCTAATAAATATAAGTATATTGTTAGGTAGTCAAAAACTCAATGAGTCACTCAGACGGATCATCCAGTTTCATGATAAAAAATCAATACCATGGACGCTATGAAGTCGTATTCAAACACAGCGGGCGTATTTTAAATTATAATGGGCTTTTATGTAGAGTCGCCCTCAAATCGTAGCGTTTGAAGACTGTTTTGATTACTATGGGGTTGGATTCATATATTCATCCCTAATAACACACGGTCAGTTTGAATGTGACTATTTTATACATGAAGCTTTATTTGATAATGACTTAAGTATAGTATACAACACTAAGTGTCGTACGAGATAAAATAAGACTTAGAGAAAACGACTTCTTTACAGGAATCGCTAACATTTTCGCCTTAATGAACGCAAAAATGCACAACTTTTATTTTCTTTAATTGACTGTTAACACAGCATTGATCTGACTCAAACGAAAGAGTTGATGGAAGAAATGAATAGGCATATGCGTGTATAATTTTTTTTCACGGAAGAGGAGCATATATCCCGTATATGCTCTATGGCCCATTCTCTCTTGTTACACCAGAGGAATCACAAATGTTATAAAAAATACAATACAATTTTTAAAATGTAGGTCTAAATTAGAAACTGATAACACACTGGTGTTTCACCGCGGTGATAGTCAACGGTTCAACTTATTGTGTCATCAACTCTTGTTGAACATCTGAAACATCATTAACAAACAAAAAAACACAAAACTAACTACGTTTATTTAGCCATCAATATCTTTTTGGGCGCTGTGCCTGAGAATGTCACTGTATAATCTAATTATAAAACAGGTAATAAACACTTTTTCCTCACTCAACTGTGAGAACTTACAACTGATTCTAGTTATGCGGGATGTTTTTTTACTAGATAAAGCGACAAGTAGCTTATCTGATGAAAACAGTAAAAACCCCGTACCAACCATGGACATAAGCAATACCACAGAGCTGCGTTGCCGGTCTATGAGATGGAAGTATGCCTTAGGCTCGATAGTCCTTAAGTCATATTGGTTCGAGATATAGTAGGTGACAGATGACTCCATACCGTGGCAATGCGTGGTAAAAAAATCTAGAAACCAGTGGTTGTGGAATGCCATCAACGAAGTGGAATTTTTCATTTCAACGATATTTCCAGTAGTAATGATATTGAGGTTAATTAATTATAATAAGAGTTAGGTTTGTAAAACAAGTTTTACAAACTGAACAATTATTATTCTGAACAATTCCTCACAGCACTCTCCGTGATGTATGAGGTTGAAGTTGCAGAAATCCCCATATCTCTACGTAAAGCCAGTGTATCAAGCCGATCGGAGATGAATTCACTGTAATGATTTGAGCCGCTGTTCGATGGATGCAGTGAAGTGAATAACTTTATAGATTTTGAAAATCCTGCAATATTTAGGAGTACTTAGAAGCTAGATCATACAGCTATAAGAGACTAGAGAAGTAATTATATTGTCGATCGTTGATTTCAAATTGATACAGCGATGCTGACAAATTTAGTTAGACAGGATTTTGATTAATTTTCAAAAAAGACTCACCACATAACATTGCTAATGAATTATAGTGCCCGTACTATACTAAACCATTCATTGTCTCCTCCCCTCTTACATTTAAATTTCACCGAATGTTCAATGTTCGTCACACTCTATTACTCCCTTGGGATGCATTTATTATAGTGACCAACTGTCAGCCCAACTTTTAATTGTATTGATAATGTCAGTAATATAATTTTGTGATTTATTTTAGGGCTACATGATTATATATATACTCGTACACGAAATTCCTTGTAACGTTACTTGGAATTTCGATCTTTTAATATTTATATAGCGATGACCTGTATAGCTGAGTGGTTAGCGATCCTACCTACTAAGCTAGAGGTCCGGAGTTTGAATCCCGGTAGGTGCAAACATTTATACGATGAATATGGATGTTTGTTTCCGAGTCACAGATGTTTATATGTGTTTATGTTTGTTTAAGTAAGTATATTGTAATAAATATATTGTTGTCTTGCAACAGGCTATATATGCCAAATTTGGGGCAAGATAATTTATGTAAAAAGTGTGTCAATATTATTGTTTTATAATTGTTACAGTAACATGTAAAAAAAAAGAATTTATTTGCTTTTCCGGTAAGCATAATTTTAAATTAAAATATCACCCGCAGTGTTCAAGTATGCTAATGGTATGTGATGGAAGATTAAGTCTCCACATCAAATAAAAGCAGTTTAATAGAGCTATTTCTTTCGGTTTGCTTTTAGAAAAAGAATAATATGGCAAAACAGTCTGATAGTGATACTCGAATTTATTTAAGACGTACACTTACTATTCAACATATTCTATGTAAAACTCAGATCAATAAATGAATTTGAGTGCTGATGTGACTCATTTCCTTACAGACGCATGCATACATTTCCTTTTCCTTAAACCTTATGAGACGTTCGCAAAGCTCTCATGCAGATGAGGCCTCTTAATATTGGAGTAAATTGGAGATTTTCTTGCTAATTTGATAGTAAATAACAAAAGTTAAGAGTAAAATAAGATGCACAAAAATATTTAATGGGACTCTCAACAAAAGAACAAAAAGCCCATCCAATTAAGTCTAAATCCTGAAGTTATTATCCAAAGGCTTGTTGTCGCGGTATCGTTAGTTGCATTAGTACTGGCCATTCAGAAGCCGAGCAATTATCTACGTGAAATAGAGCCGGTATTACGCAAAACTTACCTCGCGCCGGTTTTAACTGGATTATACTAACAGTAAGTAGTGTCCGTCTATTAGCTTAGCTAGAATAATACTCGAGCCTGTACTAATTGTAAGCAATGATACAAAATATAATATCGGGGTTTACATCAAATCTTTTATTTTATTTTATTTGCTGTGACCACCACTTTGTTAGCGGGAACATTAATCTATATATCGTGAAACACATTATACTATTCATCATTCATCATTATCATCATCATTTCAGCCGGAAGACGTCCAATACTGGATAAAGGTCATCCCCAAAGATTGCAATGACGATCAGTTCTGCGCTACCCTCATCCAACCTATTCCGGCGATCTTGACCAGACCGTCAGTCCATATGTGGGGGGATCTACCAACACTACGCCTTCCGGTACGTGATCGCCTTTCGAGGACTTTACTGCCCCAACGGCCATCTCTCACAATCGTTTCACAACTATTTGGGCTATTTCGGTGACTTTAGTTCTCCTACGGATCTCCTCATTTCTGATTCGATTTTGCAGGGAAACTCCGACCATAGCCCCCTCCATTGCCCTCTCAGCAACCATTAAGCCTAGTAGCTTCCTCATAAGGCTCATAGCGACCACGCCTGCGTTCCGTATGTCATCACTGGCAACACACATTGGTTAAAAACCTTCATCTTCAGACACTGTGGCTTACCGTACTTATACCAAAAAATAAATATTTTTATGATTAATAATTGTTCTATCGTTCAGTATGGATGGATGGAGATCTTACGTGGGGGATACACATAATAAATACTCTTTCGTATGAGATTAAAATAGTTTATTTCTAGTGATGTGATATTAAGTCGATATTAAGTCGCTTGTCTAAAGAAAATACAAATATATATTTGAATTATTATCATTTCCTTAATTTTATTTTTATCGCTGCCCACAGCAGAGATAGAGAAATACAATGTTGAAACACTCCGCACAGCGGTGAATACTACCAAGTGATAGTTTATGCTTCTCGCCGCAGTGGTCGTGTTAAAAGTACAATAGTGTAATTTAAGATTAAACTAAAATAGATATATTAATGTGTTAAATTTAAAAAAATACCTTTAAAAACCGACTTCAAAAACTGAAAAGTATCAAGTACCAAAAAAATTAATTTAATATACCTCTTGCAAACATAAAATATTATTATTTGTATGTGCTACCTATTGATAGGTTTTAAGTCGGTGCCAAACCTTAAACAAAATAAAACTTAATATTATAAATATCTTGCTTTCTGTAATTATGAAGGTTGTCTGGCTACGCGCGTCTGTCTGCTTGGGTTGTTTTGTTCTAGACGAAGCCATCCCGCTGAAAGTCACGCGTGTCAAGTGTAGGTACTTTACTTAGTAGGTACTCTACTTTTACATTTGGCTTGGCACATACAAATAATAGTACTTTATTAATATTAAAGGTATTAATATTAAAGGTATGAATAATAGGTATATTAAATTAAATTTTTAGTTATTTGATACTTTTCAGTTTTTGAAGACGGTTTTTTTAAACGTTATTTTTTTATGTTTTACTTTTTAGTGTCAGTTAATAATAATAGTAGACAAAAAATTTCATATTAAAGGTTCATTAATGAAAACTACTGGGCCAAACTATACGAAATTTTTATGGGACTAATTGTCATCTATTCCGCATCGAACTAAAGAAGAATTACGAAATACATTATTACGGATCATAAAACACACAGTAATCAGTGAACATACATAAAAAAAATACCGATCGAATTGAGAACCTCCTCCTTTTTGATGTCGGTTTACAAGTTTTGTCCTTGGAGAGCAATCATGGAATGTGCTTCATCAACAATTTATTATCAAAATTTGTAAACGTATGAAGGATAGATAATTGTACAAACAATATCGCCAATAGTTCAGACTTAAATTGTATCCAGGATAAGTTTCTTTATAGCCTTAAGTGCAGCAAATTGATTGTATAAGCTGACGATCTTCTTGTAACAGTTTTTGAAGTGAAATCTTTTTTTTATGGAATAGGAGGTCAAACGAGCGTACGGGTCACCAGGTGTTAAGTGATCACCGCCGCCCACATTCTCTTGCAACACCAGAGGAATCACAAGAGCATTGCCGGCCTTTAAGGAAGGTGTACGCGCTTTTTTGAAGGTACCCATGTCAAGTACCCACACAAGGAAGCTCATTCCACAGCGTTGTAGTACGCGGAAGAAAGCTCCTTGAAAACTGCACTGTGGAGGACCGCCACACATCCAGATGGTGGGGATGATATCCTAACTTGTGGCGTGTCGTGCGAAGGTGGAATTCGGCGACAGGAATTCTTTATTGTGATTTAAAAATCGATGAAACAAAAAAGCGCGACATTAAAAATACACATAAATTTATAAGATTTAACATGGGAGAAAATGTGGTAGGAAGCATTATACAGTGTTTTGGTACCAGGTGATCATAGTTGAAGAAGAGATTGTCATATGTATGACGCGAGTATACCTTAATACATTCTGACGTCATGTATACGACGTATTACTACATAGACACCAGGAGAACATAAGTATGGTAGCGGTGATAGTAATGTCTTTCATAGCGGTTGAAATCATGTGTCATCCTAGCAACAAGTACCAGGTCTTCATATGCAGTTTAGAGGGTCATGCATAATGCAGGTTTCACTTCTGACATGTGTACTTTGTACGCAGGTTATTTTTTTGATGCTACTCTGTGATTATAAAAGTAGAATACAAATGTCTTTTCCCCATATTGAAACCGTGCGAAGTCAGAGCGGTATGCTAGTAAACTACAAAATCTTTACCAACTCCTTAATTATAACCCCCGTTTCGATCTATGGATAAATAGATTACTAATTGTCATTTGGGTATTTTCCTCCCTGAGCCAGTTCTTTATATTTCAGTTCCTTTGCTGTATTAAGTTCAATCAGTGAGGCAGCCATATTTCTATGAAATCTATTTATTTAATTATAACTTTTCCAGTCTTCCAACTTTTTACGGATGAAGCAATAATCTTCCATAAGATAAGATCATTTAAAGCTAATATCAAAACATTGTTTTACGACAAAATTATAAATATCGCAATATTTTGTACGATATAAATTGTAAAAATATAAATAAAGTAAATTCTAATATTATGTAGTTGGCTACTAGAGCAGCTGTAAATGACTGGAAAACTGAGTTAAAAGATTAAGTTATAAAGTTGTTTTACTTGGAAATTTTGTTTGATGTAGATGTTAGAAAATGTTTACGTTTTTCATTTTCGCTGAAGGTGCTCTAAAATGAAAGCAAACATTAAAACTTGTCAGGTTTCAGATCTAGATGGATTTAGTGAAAAGTACTTAAACGCAGCTAATATTCATGTTTGTTTCTTAATTTTTAATTTTGTATAGTGTAACTATCTCTAATCACAAATAAATCTATAAAACAACAAAATTGTGTTTTTCTATGATTGTGTTAGATTAAGGATTGTTCTCCACTGCGCTCCAACTAGATACTGTTTATCTAATAATTATAGCTTTGTTATTACGGCAACTTTATAGTGTAAAATTTTGTAACACATATACGTTGACCTGTATAGCCGAGTGATTAACAATCCTACCTACTAAGCTAGAGGTCCCGCGTTCGAATCCCTGTAGGTGGAAGCATTTATATGATGAATATGGATGTTAGTTACCGAGTCATCGATGTTTTATATATATTTATGTATGTTTAAGTAAGTTTATTGATATTAAATATATCGTTGTCTTACAACCCATAACACAGGCCTATATGTCTAATTTGAGGCAAGATAATTTGTGTAAAAAGTGTGTCAATACACGCTTCGAGTTATTTTACACGGAAATCAATAAAATACAAAATACTTACTGATGATATGTGATCCTAGTGTCTTTCTTATTTCTTGTAGTATTATTTTTACAAAGTTCTAATCCGCAACCCGGTACTTTAGTTTCAATTATAAGCAAAGTTCAACAGAACATGTGGACGTCAACGTCACACATTGTTCGAGAATGGCTCGAACTTATTGTCTATATCAAAATCTTTGTAAAAATTTCAATATTTTCTGTTTTAGCGATTTAATATCTAAGATTAACTTACGTATAAAAAACAAAACATAGTAACATTTTTATCAGAAGATTAGGCAAGAAAAACTCCATAGTCCTCCCGACTATTTTGCGACGAAACACACCGAAATGTTTTGCTAAAATGGCCGTTCAGTATTGATATAGATAATGTTACTCCTTATCCAGTGAGACTCTAGGGAGGTTTACTGAAACAAAGACGCAAAGAAGATTAGTAGCGTATCTATTTACGAGCTTATCTGAAGGCTGGCTTGAAATATCTTCGGAAGAAAGGAAAAAGAAGAAAGCACGCGGTTCTCTAGACAAGTTAATTAAAACTAACTCTTTATATGAATTGAATTGGACTTCGTGTTTATTTTTGTTTTGTAGTATACTCGCTGACAAGACAGACGCTGTTTTGTGAATAGACAAAAGGTATTTGTTTCTAGTAATCGGGAATAACCCGGTCTAAAGCCATCGGAAATTTATGATTTTAAAAGATGTAGTTATAAACTCATAAGGATTCATATCGTTTTCGTGTAAACAGCTTTTACATTACCGATTTATATGTAATTGCAAATTTTTAAAGTATCAAAATGGATATAGTATGTTATTTTTAAAACATAGTCATGTGTCATCCTAGACTTTTCTGCAGAACTATTTAAGATACACAATTCCACCATACATTAATTTATTATATATCAATGGGTTTAGACGGCGTTTTCATTGAAAGTTCCCCGATGGCTTATTTTTTTCCGACACCTTCAACAAATATTGTTAATGTATACAAAATAGACATAAAAATTAAACGAATTATATATTAGAACCTTCCTCGAGAATCACGCTATCTATTGGTGGAAACAGTATGGCAATCGATGCAGCAGCTTTTGAGTTTATCGCAAACAGACAGACAGACGCGGCGGAGGACTTGGTTTTATAATACGTAATGATTTTTACTTTCGTAGCTTACGGGCAGGACTCTACTTACTACTTCTTCTTTACTAAGTCTAATGATGTCTAACCGATTCAGCGAACGATCGAACCGATCTAACCGATTTGTATGAAATTTTGTGTGCATATCGGGTAGGCCATCAGCAATCATCAATTTTTAATGGCCCAAAGACTTTTAATTTTTTTTTATTTATTAGTATCGCAATACAACGTTTGCTGGGTCAGCTAGTATTATATAGAATTTTGCTTTTTTGATATACTTACTTTACTTTAATACTTTTTAAAGGATTAAAACGCGTGTAATTGTAACTTTGTTTTTATATTGGGTTTCTGCGTAACAGTTATATTAAAAACATAAAATCGACTATGTTAAAAAAGCGTGAAAACAAAAGTGGTAGATGTTTTTATTACCTACAACTTTGCTACCTAACATTTTCCGTAGGACTTGTAGTTTCGCCCGAAATCGATTTAAACCGTTTTTTACCCTTAAACCCCCCTCCCTTGCACTGTAGCTTTGCACTCCCAAGCTCAGATCGCCCGTATATTATTTTTCCTTTTATTTTTGTTATGTTCTTTTCCTTTTCCATTGGGTTTAATCCTACTAATATTTTATAAAAAAAAAACAATCAATGCCAGTTTTGTTTCTGCTTAATCTCTTCTTTTATAAATTATAATGGATCAAAGTGATTGTTATAAGTTATAATTTCAATAAAATAAATTTTATTTAAGCGTATTTATTTTTAATATCATTTTGATTTGATCTTACATGAATAAAAACTTGAAGACTGCCATAAATCATAACATGCAAGAAATAATATGAAAGGTCGAATTACCTACAAGCAAGCGAAATGCTTTAGGGACCCGGGCTGGCAAATGGGAGTTATGTAAATGAGTAAAGGGTATTTAAGTGGATAGGATTAAAGGGTCTGGGTGCGGTATGTTTTTACAATAGCACATGGCGCAGAGCTGGCAATGCCACATGGCTACGTAGCTACGTAGCCACTACGTTCGTAGCTACGAAGTCATTGTTTTTAGATTTTCACAGCGGCTGTCACGGTTGGCTAAGCGGTCTTGTTTTGTTTATGTAGGGGAATAAATTGCGCAGAAAATCTGTTTTCGGTTACTGCGATAACGGAGGTTTTGGGCTTCTGGATTTTGAGGGATATAGGATTTTCTAGATTGACTTGATCTGTTTGGAGTTATATATAACCAACTTAATTTACTTGTTAAATTGTGTAAATAAAGCTTTCATTGACACTCAAATGTGACTTAAAAACCAAAATTACTTCATTATCATCTATTTTTTAATTTTGTATTACTAATATTTACTTTTGTTTGTACTTGCCTTACATTTGGCAACGTAAGTTTCAAACATTTTAATTTTATTCAATAGTAAATGATTTATATTTAACCATTTTGGTTCACATAAAATAATAATTGAATCTCTTTTTATGTCAATAAGAGACAAGCATGACGTTCAGCTGATGGAAATTGATACGCCCAGCCTATTAGCAGCAGCCTATATGCAGCGCCACTCAAGATTGTTGATAAACCCAAAAATTCTGAGCGGCACTACAATTGTGCTCGTCACCTTGAGTCATAAGATGTTAAGTCTCATTTGCCCAGTAATTTCAATAGCTACGGCGTCCTTCAGACCTTCACGGCAGAAATAGGCACCGTTGTGGGCCCCATAATCTTGCGGACATCCAATGCAAAGGTGCCTCCCACGTGGTAAGACTGAAATATATAAAGTAATTGTTTTCATAGATTCTGTTGCATATTTCATATTGTAATAAAACTTTTAGGATCTTCATTTTGAATGTTAGATATATTACAATTTGAGCATTGTATCAAATATAACTAAAATAAAGTATTCAAAGCATATCCGAATAATACCAATAAAACAGAACAGAAGCGTCATACAAAGTGAATTGTATTATCATTGAAACTTTTTATTACATTCGATATATCATTCCACTAAAAGACGATATGCTACAATTGAGAATACACGACAACTTTTCACAATAAATACACTTATTTAACTGCTTTATAGTAGCACCAACTTGAGTAAATTCTAAACGCCCACTCGCATTTCGTATGAGCGCTCTTCCACTGAACCAACCATTCGAGTGACCTATCGTTCATAAATCTTGATATGTCTTTTTTAATTTGGGTGGGTTCGAGTCCCGCACCGTTCATAAGTTTTTTTTTTCAAATTTAATTTGTGTAATTAGTCCCAGAAGTAAGTGTTATCACTTAGAAAAAATACAAATTGTTTAAGCTCTGATATAGAACATTAATCAATATCTAATATCTCTACTACAAAATGAAGAGTCGGTTTTTACCATCGGTTATACTACGAAAATTACTGAATCAATCGGAATAATGCTTGCACAATAAGCTGCAGCGTAAAAATGGTACCTCAGTTCTGAGAAGAACGGGCGCAAAAGCTCACTTTTTCAAATTACTTTGATATGCCATATTTACGAAGCGTAGTTGTTCGCAACAATTATTGAATATTTGAAGCCTATCGTGAATTTGGGTTGGATTTCCATTAATAAATCTAAATTTGGAATGCTTCAAAAGTTATTTCGAGAATTTTCTCTGCGCCGGAATATTTCGCAATTTATTGCGATAGAAAGTCGAGCGACCGATCGTTCAAAAATGTACATTTGTACAGATCTAGGATTGAACATTTAGCCTAACCCTGGCTGTGAATCCCCCTTCATTTCAAAGGTACATTAAAATGGAGGTAATTTATTGATTGATAATTAATTACGTATGAGGATATTTTATAGTAATATTTACTAAAAATAACTACACAAATTAAATTTGAAAACAAAATTTATGAACGATGTGGGACTCGAACAAGCGATCTATCGCGTTCCATGCGAGTGCTCTTCCACTGAGCCATCCATTCGCGTGACGTAAAGTTCATAAATCTTGATATTTTGTCTCTGTTCAATTCTCAGGTTGTGGCTTTATCTACTTTACAGTTGATAACCTGCTCAACCCCAATATTCGCATATTAGGAAATTGACTTGAAATATCGCTCTTTCAAATCTAAGCAATTTTGTTTTCAAATTAAATTTGAGTAATTAATCCCTTAAGTGGGGTTATCACTTTATATAATAACACACTAATTAATTGAATTGGCAAAGGAATGTTACATTTAAGTAAATGCAAAACAGGTGATCGGGGAGCATAATGCATTCAATTTATTTAAAAGAAGGAAAATAAGCACCTTTTTTTAAAAATAAGGGAAAAGACGAGCAGGACGTTCAGCTGATGGTAATTGATACGCCCTGATCATAACAATGCAGTGCTGCTCAGGATTCTTGGAAAACCCCAAAAATTCAGACTGGCACTACAACTGCGGATTCTGGGTACTTCTGCCGTGAAGCAGTAATGTTTAAGCATTACTGTGTTTCGGTCTGAAGGGTGCCGTAGCTAGTGAAATTACTGGGCAAATGAGACTTAACATCTTATGTCTCAAGGTGACGAGCGCAATTGGCGTTCTTGAAAAACCCAAAAATTCTGAGAAGCACTACATTATAATAGGTGGGGCGTATCAATTACCATCAGCTAAACGTCCTGCTCATCTCGTGCCTTATTTTCATAAAGACACCAGTTGAACCGTACGCCCGTTAGTCCTCCTTTGTCCATAAAAAAGTCAGTATCTGGTAGGAAATAAACTCTCCTCAAATGTTATCAAAGCCCCCTCTCCCAAGATATTTTCATTTTTTTATATTTTTGACACTAGGATTTTTTTTAGAAAAGAAAAAAGGACCAGGGTTACCTGATGGTATTTGATTATTCTATTGAAACACTATAGAAATCACGAGAGCGTAGCCGACCTTAAATAGCGTCAAATAATTGTACAGATAAATTCAATACCAAAAACGTGGCGTGGCAGACCAGGCTCGAACCGGGTATTACCAATCACCAAAAAGAAACCCCACAAGCCACAGTATAGCTAAAAGATAAAACAAACATTGCAATAAAATGGTTTCGTTTCAAACATGACGATGCGGAGTGTGTGCGGTTTTCAAGGAGCTTTCTTCCACGTACTACAAAGCTGTGGAATGAGCTTCCTTGTGCGGTGTTTCCGGAACGTTACGACATAGGTATCTTCAAAAAAAGCGCGTACACCTTCCTTAAAGGCTGGTAACGCTCCTGTGACTCCTCTGGTGTTTCAAGAGATTATGGGCTCCTTTGTCCTCCTATTCCATAAATAAAAACATGTGAAATTATTCACCTAATACTATGTTCTAGAATCTAGACTAACTACATAAAAAACCTGCATGTATTTTAATTACGCTTATATTCTGCTTCAGAGCATTCTTCATCCGACGGTACTTTATTCACACATAAAACATTTATATATTCATCACAGTGGCTATTATGCAACGACTTCATTTAAATTCACGATCCGAATAATGCAAAGGCTTAAAAATTGCTGCTTGTTATCTTTCGAGAAATTTATTTTCTCTTATTTCGACGTGAATCTAACTGAAAGCTTGCGGGTTGAAGAACAAAAGTTTTTCATTCTGTGCAAATTTGTCGTATGACAGAATACGGGAAAAATCTCGGTTTTAAGCGGATTTAATATGCTTGAAAATATGATACTAATTAATTACTTAAATAATGCACTTTTTTTTTTGCGCCCAAACAAGGGAAAGGGCTACCCACCGGGATAACGACGGGAGGGAGGTGGTGAATGATCATGCATACCAACGCAAACTTAGACTACGTTGGTTATGTGGGACTCACGTGAAAACCTAGGTGCCTACCCACTAAACACTACCTGCAGTTGGCTTTGGGCAGGTGGTGACTCCTTAATCAGGGGATTTGGGTGATTGTCTGAGGACTTAAAGAAAGTTTCAGACAAGCACTTTAAGTGTTGTTGGATGGTGGGGAGCTCTAAGTCCCGGTGAAGATCTGCGTTCCTAACGCACCTTACGGCAGAAAATGGATTGGACTGTTTGGAGTTTATCAATAATGTTGGGTTTTGCATGAACGAAAACTGGAGCGGCGTAAGTCATAACCGGTCGAATGCAAACCTTGAAGATTGTTCGCTTATTCCTAAAAGACATTTTACTGTGCCTACCTAACATACTGTTTAGGCGGTACAGATAGAAACGGGCGGTTAAATAATGCACTAATTAGTCTATTCTATTATAATATTTCTATAAAATTGTTATAACGCGTTTCAGAGGTAGAATTTATTATTTTTTGTTAACTAATGTACTGTCATCATAACAAAAGCAGAAATCTTAAGAGTTTACATTACTCGATATATTGAAAACCTTAGTTTTGGTTCTTTATGAAACCAATTTAAACAATTTGTTATGTTTTAAAGGGATAACCCTCAGTTTCTGGGATAAATTACACAAATAACATTTAAAAACAAAATTTTATGAATGATGCGGGACTCAAACCCGCGATCTATCGAGTTCCGTGCTCTTCCAACTGAGCCAACCGTTCGAGTGACGGTATTGTTGATAAAATCGTGTATGCTTTGTTCAACTCTCAGGTTAACAACTGTAAAGTAGATCCTGTAGTTGAAGCCACAACCGTTGCTTTCAAATTTTATTTGTGAAATCAATTTAACTTAACATGCTGAGCCGCAAGAAAATGTCCACAAGATAAACCATGCATGTGGCTTTAAGCTAATTAGCTGTATAAGCTTATTTCAATCAAAAATAGTTAATAGTAGACAAATTATTGAGTGAATCAATTTAAAGATCAGTCCGAATGAAGCCAATGCAACTTTTATTATTTTAACATACTGTCGATAACAAGTTTTGATCCAATAACTTATTCGATAATTTGTTGAATCTTGACATAAGTCTATCGACCGTGTAGTCATCAAGCCATTTGACTAGATTGCTGCGCAGGCGGGATTTAACTCCTGATGGCTGTTAGCCCTTAGTTTGCTCTGAGTTTGTGGCCGGACTCAGGGGCATTTAGGAAATTTGCATGCCAATACTATAGGGACGGAAATAACGAAGTAAGTTTTAGCTGACTTCATCCAGGGGTCTGAGTGCTACTTACTCAATCGACCTCTTTACTTAACTAATGTGTTTCAGTTTCAAATGAGTGAGTTTTATTGGTTAGCTTATCAAATTCTGGAGTCTGTAAGTAGAAGATTGGATTTTTTTATTGTAAACTAGCTGACCTGACAGAAGCCATTCTGTGAAAAGACAAAAAAATATGATGTAAGTACCAATTCGGAATTAATGTTGTCTAGAGCCACCAGAAATGTGTAATCTTATTTAATTAGTTAATTGAAACAAAAAATGATTCAACTTAAATCCTTTGAACCCTTTAACCACCGTTCCTTGTTTGTAGTAGGCAAGACGGTGTGGGGGAGGGTCGTGTCGTATTAAGCAATTATATTAGTGTAGAAAAGCTAAATACCTAACTTATTTAAAATTATAAGTTTAATATCGTATTTGTGTAAACAGCTTTTATTTTACCGCATTACAATTGCCATTTTTTAAGTATTAAGATGGGTATAGTATAGTTTCTCTGGGTGTGTTTTACCGCCATGTAGCGCTGACTTTGCACCTTCAAATTTCCACCTGCTTCGGCCAGGATTCTTTCGGCAGTGTCAGGTTAATATCAAGAGAGCTGCCGCGTTTTTATTAAAACTAAACCTCAAACACAGCTTGATATAAATAAAGGAAACAATTTCAAAATGGCGTCTGTGGGTCTTAACTAATAGTAGCCATTTCTAGGTGCCCCCAGACATAATTAATTATATTCTCGGAGTAGCTGCTAAGGAGATGTCCGTGTATATTAATGTTGCACATTATTCAAACGAGCCGCAATAAAAGTCAGTCGTATATAAAATGTCTGGAGATTATAAAACCCCCTCGTTAAGATAAATTTGGTTCCCATCAAACATAAGATATGACGATTAGGTATGATCTTATTTTTTTTATTTGGCAACAAATATATATACATCCATATACACGAAATAAACAAAATGAGAAAGTACACAAATAAAATTATAAAAACAAAATTTTATGAACGATGCGGGACTCGAACGACCTCCGGCGTTCCTCGGCGTTTTAGATTTACAAGAGCGACATCTCAAGTCAATTTCCTACTAAGCGAGTGTTGGGGTTGAGCAGGATATCAACTGTAAAGTAGATCCTGTAGATGAAGCCACAACCTGAGAGTTTTATAACGATACGTCACTCGAACGGTTGGCTCAGTTGGTTAGAGCACCGGCACGGAACGCCGGAGGTCGTGGGTTCGAGTCCCGCAACGTTCATAAAATTTTGTTTTTCAAATTTTATTTGTGTATTAATCCTAGAAGTGACGGTTATCACTTTAAAAACATAACATATAAAATGAGACAGAATAAAGAACAAAAAGATGTCTCCTAAACAGATTCACTGTGTAGATATAATATTTAAAATTGGAAACAACTAGTAAATAAAATATATGAAAAAGACGTAGTGTATCAAATAATAAATAAATCTGATATTATTCCATTTACTTCACTGCAACAATCTTACAACTAAGCCTAATAAATATAAAATATGGACAAATTAATGTTGAGACTGGTTTTATCCTGTTTTACATATTATTATACGTAAATTAAAGCTAAATTATACGCAATATAAATATAAATTACAGTTATACGCACATTAAATTCAAAATGGTAGGTCATCTTAAGAACATTGAGTCATCAAATAAAGAAAACGGTAGCATGCGGTTTTCATTCCATGCACCCGATGATTGGGAATAATTTTAGAGATTGACTTTGATGACAGTGTGGTCATATTGGTGGCCACCAACCGGAAAATATAATCTTCTATGTATATAATGAAAATGTCTTTGTTTGAGGCTCCTTCACGCCCAAGCCACTGATTGTATTGACACGAAACTACCACCATTCGATGCGACATTTATCCTTGATAGTTTGTGGCTACTTATTTTTCGATCTCCAACGTTCCTGTTTTGAATTCGTCCAGCGAAGCGGGCGGGAACGGCTAGTATATATATATAATGAAGATGGTCCTTGTTTGAGGCTCTTTCAAGCCTAAACCACTGATCGTATCGACATGAAACTACCACGATTCGATGCGAAATTTATTATAGATGGTTTACGGCTACTTATTTTTCTAATTCAAACGTTTTTTCCTTTTAAAATTCGCACAGCGATGCGGGCGGGAACGGATAGTATATATATTATTATAATAATAAGGCGTAAAGTACGATAAAGCATGGATTTATCATTTTGCAACTCGACTTGCAGGTCTACAAGACATTAATATATTATATAGGTTTTCAGTTTACTTTTATGTGTTATGTTTGTGGAATGGTCATTTTTAGGTTCAAGTTTTTTCTATTTTATTGTTTTATTACACCTTTGTACTTAGCAGTTAGTAATTTTTCGAAAAGCTTGTAAATAAAGGGATCAAGAAAAATTCCTAAAAAAACACATGATGTTTACTTAAGACAGATGCGAGGGTGAGAAACCCAAGTAGTAGTAGTAGCAAGAGCTAATTGTAAGGGACTAGAGCAGGCAGTCCCTAACTACCTTTGACGTACGACAGACCTCTGTCCTTTAAGTCTGAAATTTTTCTTAAATAAACACTACTTAAATTTTAACCACCCCGTGTTTCCTTAATTATAACATCATAATAAAAATTAGTATCCCATCCCACAAAATCCGATTCTACATAATATATGTATTTTCTAGTTTTATTTCCAGCTCTCAATGAACATTCTGATTATAAAACAGCTCACAACATGACCAAAATGCTTAAAATGGAGAATATATTAATTATTTTGTTCTTCAAACGTGATCCTAATTTTTATATAAAAAGAAATTTTACAGTTTCAATTAACACTCTAATTACAAAACAGCGTAAAACATGAATAAAAATTTTCTTTATGGTTTGGTTTTCGTAGAGGCTCAGCGTAACGAGGCCACAAATATTTTCATTTCGTGTCTTTTACGTGTTACAATGATAATATTGCTAGTGAGAATATTTTATGTCGTTTCATTATATGCAACGGGACTGCAATTCCGACTCTTGCCGCATGGAATGTAACAAAAGATATTATTATCCAAGCGCGTTACTCCTGCTCCAGTATTGTTTTTACAATTTAAAACAATGCTATGTTAGCTCACTTCCTTTGTTCCTAGTTGAAGAATCAAGCACCGCCTTATTTTACGACAGGCGTGATTTTTCATTTGGTTCAACGTAATATAAAATTGTTTGAGCACAATTATATCTGCTAAGGCGATGCGAAACAGTGGAAACAGAGCTGAGAGTAATAGGAGATTGACAAATGAGTTTGTCTGATTTATGTTTATACTTTGTGAAGGATGTTAGCAATACTTTATACGTAGGTATCTATCCCTACTCAGTGTTAAACTTAACAATGTTTGGATGAACAATACTTTATTTCATTCGTTTAATTTACTTTATAAATGTATTCAAATAGAAATGTGAAATGAAATAGAACTATTATTTGAAGTGAATTTATTTATTTTGTTTTGAAATAGGGTATATCCAGATCTAAAATATTACTATATATCATCTATCCAGCTTATAAAAACAACATACAACCTAAAAACTAAACACTTAGATAATCGTTAATACTATAAACAATATTATGTTCAAGTAGCCAATTAAAGAGTCTAGATTGTACAATTGCGAAGAAAATTGAATTCATTTTTAAACTCTTTAATGTGTGCGTATTACTTACGCAATTTAAATTCGGAAAAGACATTATCATGTTAAACCAATTATAATAGAGCGCCTAATTGAAGGAGAAATTTATATTCAAATAAAATAACAGAAAAATTTTTATTCAAAATTACCAAAATACGAATTTTTCTTTACGATTTTAATGACGATGTTACATCGGCGCGTACGGTCAGTCGCTCCGTCAATGTAGCACTGAACGCACTTATAAATATTGCCATAGTGCGTCAGCGGACCGACATACGTCGGACCGACATGCTCGACCGACGAATCTCGTCAGCAAGATGTAGCTTTACGCGCGAAGCAATTCATCAGCGCTGAACTGAACGCTCTCATATTTTTTCATAATTATAGCTACACTCGACCGACATCAGTGCTGATGGTCGGTCGAGCACTAAATACGGCCTTAGTCAGTCTTTTCAAGCCATCAGCCAAAGCGTGTTTTTTAGTTACTATTTTTTTATTATAACGCATCTGTGGTGTAATGTATCAATGATAGCATAACTAACGATTGTATGACCCTATTCTTCTTAACCTACTTAGGTCGTAGACAAAAAGATTTATTTTGTTTCAAACTTTGTAATTATTTTTAACAATTATCCATTGCTATTAAAAGATGAATTTATTATATTTAGATGGAATTAAATAATGGATTGTAACTTCAGAAAATGGAAGTACGCTTAATAATATTAATATCACTAGAATATACTAATGGAAGAAGTAATGAGCTTGATTATTGAAATAAATTTAATGATTTTTTTGTTTTATTACAATATCAAGTATTGCAGCTTAAATATCAATAATACTTTTAAAATAAAATTCCATTACTCTACATTTCTCTATTTCGCATACTTAATGGTTCTATATTATGCTGGTAGTAAGTTCTTACTAGCTATCTTCTTCCATAGTTTTTTCAATTGATTCTAATTCATATATTATTATTCAAAATAGGATGTGACATATTGAAAGTCAAAAAACTACCGCCCATTCCAAAATTAATGCCTCAGGCCTGAGAAGAACGGGCGCAACAAACTCAGCGGGATTACTTTAGTATTATGCAATATTTTATCTATTGTTACTCAAATGTAGCTAAGACCAGCTTTATCTCTAAATAATTAAGCCAAGAAGGTATTAAGTTAATAAATCGTTTATAAATTTGTCTTTCTTTTATTGTGTTGATTAACAACACGTTTTTGTCGACTGAAGTCATTTGTTACGACGCCATGTCCGCTGTCACTAACCATTTCGACTTTTTAGATCATTATCCTCGCTTACTTAGACAATAATTTATCAATGTTCGAAGCAAATTATTCTTTAAATGCGTTAAGAATGTTTTTGTCATTTGTTGTAATTTTCGGTGCGCATATTATAAGTTTTTGAATTCAATATAATATTATATTTACTGTAATTATATCAAAGAGATAAAAATAAAACAATAAGACTCAATAACTCAAATATGTTTAAATGTTTTTGTTACTTCTATAATTAATAAATTTCTATTCTATAATTAAATAACGTAACTTAACCCCAACAATATTGTCTCAAACTAGGTAGAACCTACTATACTATGCCAGGCATAATATACCTTATACGTGATAAACAGCTCTGCGTTGGAAATTCAGATTCAAATTAATTATAAAACGTTCCAAATGAGATTTTTATTATGAAAATTAGGGACGAGACGAGCAGGACAATCAGCTTATAACATTTGCATAAATAGATCTATAACATTTGCATTTTCATAAAGAAACTAGCTGACCCGGCAGACTTCTACTGCTTCAATCGATAAATAAAATATACTTAAAACAAACAACGGCCGGAACCGCCGCAAACGCTTCGTCCCGCAATTTTTAAATCTGTAATATCTTCCAAAATATTCATTTAAATCATATGCTGTAAAGGGCCATTTAGATCTATATTAAATCAACAACGTATTTAAGGTATTTAATTATATAAGTATTAATTCTGTATTAAATTGCATCAAATTCCGTTGCGTAGTTTTAAAGATTTAAGCAAACATAGGGACAGAGAAAGTGACTTTGTCTTATACTATGTAGTGATATACAAATCAACTTTATATTAAATAACAACTCGTATTATAGTTTTTTATTTAGATTTGGACTTGCTTTTAAAGAATATAATACAGTATATTAGTTTTAGGGTGAGTGTCTGAACTTCGCCTAATACCCTCTGGCAATTCCTTTTCGGTTGTTTCTCATAGGGGACGTCAAAACTGAATGGTTGACATAAATAATTCATAAGACTTTTACGCCATAAGGCATTTTTTCGATCGTGGACCCTAACGTTGTAGTAGACATTATTTCTTTATCATCACTTGGGTTCCCCACAACAAACGATATCTAAAATCTTACCAAAAACATGATAAGAATAAGAAGTTTGGCTGATATATCAATTTGGGACTCGATAATTTTGCGTATTAAGTTAAGACCATAGTTTAATGTTTGTGAACTAGACTTCCGAAATCTATATATATGTCACTAGATTTTTTGGATAAACCAATATCGGAAGTGCCATACAGCACATTACGCTCTGACCAAGTTCTGATCCTTATTTTGTTTATAAGATGGTTTATTTTGCATGGTCTTATAGCTTGTTTCAATAGCTTTCTTATTCACTCAAATTATCCTAATTATAAGCACCAGTGGGAGCCTCCTTTTCACAAGATGCCGGCTAGATTATGGCTATCACAACGGCACCCATTTCTGCCGTGGCGCCGTAGCTAGTGAAATTACTGGGCAAATGAGAATTGACATCTTGTCTCAAGATGACGAGCGCTGCTGTAGTGCCGTTCAGAATTCTTGGGTTTTTCAAGAATCCTGAGCGGAACTGCATTGTAATGGGCAGGGTGTATCACTTACCATCAGCTGAACGTCCTGCTCGTCTCGTCCCTTATTATCTTTAAAAGAAAGCAATCTAATAATTCACGTAAAATAGTACGCATTAAGAGGCCGATCTAAGGCATACCGCAGAGCAGGAGTTCTTGCCGATAATGGACGACTTTATGAAACAGATGCTAAATACTTTCAGATTTATATCTCTCAAAATAATGACAATGCAAGTCGGGGCAGATTATGAATAGCACAAAGATTGATTCCACTTTTATTTTCCACAAACTTAAAACTTGCATAAACGCGGACCAGAAGCGATCAATACGATAGATTCAGGAGGTAAATATCTTTTTATTAACCTATTAGGGTATATGCAGGATTTTTTTTTTAATGAAAATAAGGGACAAGACGAGCAGGACGTTCAGCTGATGATAATTGATACGCCCTGCCCATTACAATGCAGTGCCGCTCAGGATTCTTGAAACCCCCAAAAATTCTGAGCGGCACTACAACTGCGCTCGTCACCTTGAGACAAGATGTTAAGTCTCATTTGCCCAGTAATTTCACTAGCTACGGCGCCCTTCAGACCGAAACACAGTAATGCTTACACATTACTGCTTCACGGCAGAAATAGGCGCCGTTGTGGTACCCATAATCTAGCCGGCATCCTGTGCAAAGGAGCCTCCCACTGGTAAATTACTAATAGCTTCGTTCATTATTGAATGCAGGCGATGTTCCAAAAACGGTGGTTTCAAATTAAAATTGTAAATTGCTCTGCAGCTATAATTAATTCATCCTTGACGTAGCAAACTACCCCGAACGATTACTGAAATGTATTTATATAATGTGTGTGTATGTGATGTCAGATTCTGTCTTCCTGATTTATGGTTTTGTAATTGCACATAATATAGTTATTGTCAATGCAAGTTTCTGGTTGGTTGAGCTATCTGCTTACGGAGATATCTATTTTGTGTTTGATTGTTAAACAAAAGTATTACGATATTCAAAAGAATTGTTAAAAAACATCTGTGTGGTGAAGGTTATTATAACATTAATAACGTTTTTAAGGATTCCACAGATTAAGAATGGAGCGACCGCTCTCAGGCTATTAAATAATACGTTTAATTGAACAATATTACTCTCTAAACATATTTTTTGATGAAAAAAAAAGAAAAAAAAAACCCGCTGATTTTGTTGCGCCCATTCTTCTCAGGTCTGAGGCATTCTCTTTGGAATGGGTGGTAGTTTTTGACTTTCAATAAGTGATGTCAAATCCTATTTTGAATAAAACATTTGAATTTGCGACTGATACAGTCATTTACAGAAATTAGTCTGTGAACTAATATTGTTAAGTATTTTTCGAGTAGTATGTATATATATGTTTCCACTATTAACCTTGCCACAATAAACAAAAAATATATATATTTCTTGAAATTCCGGGATGGATATTTCGTTGGACTAATCTGAGTAAAGCTTGTAAATTTCATCAATATTGTTTCATCTATCATGTGGTATAAAATAAATACACATGTCGATATATATGTATAAACATTATTTTAATAATATATATATATATCAACTATACCATTAAAACGGCTAAGCTTACTTCCAATCGGTGCATTTACCTACAAGTTTGGACTAATCATATTATGTCTTTCGAAACAGTGGTGCTTTAAGTAAATCCATCGAACAGCAGTATATTAGCAATATTTCTTAGTATATATAAATTTCTTTACTTATGGCTATATATTTTATTCGACAAAGCATCCGTCTTACCATTGATCATCAGACCAGTCCAAATTACCAATCACCAACAACCATTTCAAAACATTTATTAAAATCTTGTCTGAATTACCAATATAATTCCTACTAATATTACAAATGTGAATGTAATTTTGTTTGTTACGCTTTCATGTCTAAACCACTGAACCGAGTTTGAGATGAGAAACTGACTTAGGCTGTTAGATTTTGTGGCGAAAAAATAAATGGAGAGGTTGAGATAGGGCATGGAATTTTGTATGGGAGTTCGCTTTTATCTAAGATGACACCATAATACTTTGTATTAAGGCACTTCATAAGAAGTAATTTCTAAGTATTTGATCGAGCATTTTCACAACTTTGGCCTACATTGGGATGAAATAGAAGATTAAAGTACGCATGGAAATACTATTAAAGAGACTGTCCATAATGACAAGGGATATCCGCTGTATCATAGAAGAGCACCGACAGCAGCGTAAAGAACAGTTTGTATGTGTATTATTTGAAAAGTGTCCCAAAAAATAAAAAATCTTCCCATAGTAACTATTCCACGCGGACAAAGTCGCGGGTAATTGATGAGGTGACGCATTCACCATTTTAACCTGAAATAGACCAGTGTAAAACTTAATTTTGTAAGCATGAAAATGAGTATTATAATATTAATGTACGAACAATTTAATTGGAGGCACTTTGAACTACAGAATGAATGTTTCATATTATCTGCATCGCTCTATGATAGAATTGCAAATTTTAACCATTTGTAATCACTTCGGATTAGGAAACACAAAATCACTTTTAAGGTAATTTGCATATTATGTCACTGAAGCTATTTTCGATATTAATTTGTAATAATTTATTATTTAATGAAGCCTAACATAAAGTTAAAAACTTTCAGGTGTTGTTACATTAATATTGTGTGACGTTATTTTTATTTTATTAGGGTTGACAACAGCTTAATATAAAATATTCACTTAGAAATACAAAAACCAAGCCAATTATAGTCTACCATGGCTTACCTAATACAGCAATTATATATGTTTACAACGAGGCGGTTGTCGAACGGTTAGCTCAGTTGGTTAGAGCACCGGCACGGAACGCCGGAGGTAGGGGGTTCGAATCCCACATCGTTCACAAAATTTTATTTTTCAAATTTTATTTGTGTATTAATCCTAGAAGTGAGGGTTATCACTTTAAAAACATAACATACTATTAATATTTACAAGAGCGACATTTCAAGTCAATTTCCTAATATTCAAATATTGGGGTTGAGAAGTAGATCCTGTAGATGAAGCCACAACCTGAGAGTTGAACAAAGCAAACAGAATTTTATAACGAGGCGGTACTCGAACGGTTAGCTCAGTTGGTTAGAGCACCGGCACGGAACGCCGGAGGTCGTGGGTTCGAATCCCGCGTCATTCATAAAATATTGTTTTTCAAATTTCATCTGTGTAATACAATAGTGTTTACAATAATAAAATAAAAAGTCAAATATTACACATAATCAGAATTTTTTTATTTAAAAGTACACCGTGCCTGCATAAACGTTAAACTCCTCATAACTAAATTATATTTACTGCATTATAATAAGGTTTAGAACAACCTCATAAGCATATACATTATTCCTGTATTCTCCTGGCGCAGAAAAAAAAATCGGCATACATTCTTACAAAGTATGTAACAATAAACAAGTTAAGAGATTACTCTTACCTCGTACGCCTGTACCTCTAAGTCCTCTGATATATCAGATATGTATGGATTTTTTTTATGACAATAAGGGACAAAACGAGCAGGACGTTCAGCTGATGAGAATTTATACGCCCAGCCCATTACAATGCAGTCCCGCTCAGGATTCTTGGAAAACTCAAAAACTCTGAGCGGCACTACAACTGCGCTCGTCGCCTTGAGACATTAGATATTAGGTCTCGTTTTCCCAGTAATTTCACTAACTACTGCGCTCTTCAAACCGAAACACAGCAACTTACACGTTACTGCTTCACAGCAGAAATAGGCGCCGACATCCTGTGCAAAGGAGCCTCCAACTGGTAATGACAATTTTCACTTTCTAACAGGTCGGGCACTTCCCTGTTTTCCATATTTTCATATAATAAAATGTTTTGAGGAAATAATATGTTACACATCAAAATAATAATACTCATATCTATGTTTACAGTACTTCATAATATGATTATAATAAAATATATCTTAATAATATCTAGCATAAGACTATATTGTTCAATCAAGTCAAACTAGCTGCTATGTAATGTAATTAGTAAGTACAGCATGAAACTTCATAAGCACAAGGCGATAAAACCTGAGCACACTTAGATTCCTTAGCTTATGCTAACAAATCAAAGTGTGTAATATGCTTACAAAGCAAACGATAGACCCCCGGTAACTTGTTCTAACCGGGACAATTCATTCAACCCTTGCCATATGTGCACGTCGTAAATTATTATCCACACCTGTGTTCATAAATGAAGAAATTCGATAGTTCATGGGTTGATTTATGCGAGTAATAATTGAGTAAGATGAAAGTGATATTTGTTTCTGAAACTTTGAGAGAACTCTCACTCTTCAGGTGCCATAATATCCAAATGGTGGATTGCATTATGTTAATTAAATGTAGTATTATTTGCATAAAGAGAACATGTGTCTATATAAGAAGTTTACATCAGTCGCTAAAACTGAAGACTTAATGAATTTAATTTGAAAACAAAATTTATGAACGATGCGGCACTCGAACCCACAACCCCTCGCGTTCATTGCGAGCACTCTTACCACTGAACCAACTATTACAGTGACGTATCGTTGATAAATCTTGTACGTCTTGTTAAACTCTCGCATCGTTCATAAATTTGGTTTCAAATTTAATTTTTATAACTTATCAGAAGTGAGGGTTTACTTTAAAAAAAGTAACAAACTGTAGAAGACTACCAATGTATCTCCAAGAAGGCATGTCTAGCTAATTAAAGAGACTACATTTCTACATTTAAATAAAACAGTTTTAAAGGATTAAAACGCGTGTTATTTGTAATTGTGTTTTTACAGTAGATTTTTGCGCAAAAGTTACATTTTCATTTTTATTTTAGTTAACACGACGTTTTTACGAAATTTTATGTAAAAACACAGTTAAAATTACCTGCGTTTTAATCCTTTAACGGCCGTTACTAATATACTATCTACAGATAAATTACTACCTTCTACTGTCAGTAATTAGCTGTCAATAATCTGAAGCTGTCCCAATATACCCGATATGTCATTCTTATCGCCATATATTGGGACCCGTGAAGTGCAATTTCCATACAAACTTCTATCACTGGTAAGCTATACGTCGTCCCATTAACAGACAGGGGACAGAAAAGTCAACGATAGTTTCGATTTTTATTTCAAGTAAGAGATAGACTGATTATTCGGAATGGCCTAAAAAGTGTTTCATTTAAATTAAGACTCGCGATAATCAAAGAAAATAGTTTATGTTTCTACGTTTACTAACGTGAGTAAAATATAAATATAATATAAAAAGAATTGAAGCAGGTAAATGCAGTAGAAATGAAAGGCTTGCATTGCACAGTTTGAGAGACAGATTTGGAACAATGTAATACAACAGCAAGGAAACGTTTATATAGATGTTAGGACAAAACAAAAATAACAGACAAAAGTTGAGTCAATTCGTTTATGAAGTATAGGTGGATAACAGTAATAATTCTCTGCACAAATTTATGTGTACCTAAATGTGTGTCTATAATAACAATCTAAAAAATACTTTACTATACGTAAATACCACAGATCAACGATTTACTGAAAAGCAGCTATAGGCTATCCAATCCAGATTTCATATCATCTATTTGTCAATCCTGAATATATAGTAAACGTTTCGTAGGTAGGTCAATCGTACAAATAACAAACAAAAAAGAACAATACTCATCCCATATATGGATTGATAAATAACGTTCCGGACGGTTCCGAAATTCCAAAATCAGGACATATATTAAATTACTCGATGACCCAGCAAACGTTGCATTGCGATATAAATTAAAAAAAAATTCAATAATTAAAATTTTTGGTATTAATTAACATTTATTATTCAAACAAAACAAATCTTATAACTATATTTACAATACTACGACTACATTAAATTTAAACTATCATCCAGTAGCCTTATTGAGGCGCGAAGATAGTATTTTGAACATTTGGCCAAGTGTCTCGACACCAAACGGCACAAAGGTGTATGACTCACTGACACCCATATTTGCGACGCTTGCTGTCTTCGGCAGTCGAAGCAGCAGCCCCAGCACCAATTAAATTTTGGTGTATACGAAAAAGATGACGACCGCTTCTTAGACAGACCAAATATATCACACATAAAATCTATTGTACTTCAATATATCATTCGTTAATAAATTATTATATTATTCGATTGCCATACCACAAGCCTATTATGGATCTGTGGATGTAACAGAATAATATTATAAAAATCGCCATACACAAATAGGTGTTGATCGTAGAAGGGTGAAAATTGAAGTTGTATGCATTATTTAATGCTGAATCATAATTAATTAAGAATAAAAAATTTATTCAAAAACTAAAACAAATGTTTAGAGGTGGATTATCATTAAGAGGTACGATAAATAGATGTTGGCCGATTCTCATATCTATCCAAGATGCACACGAAATTTCAAACAAATCGGTTTAGCTGTTTCAGAGGAGTTTGGTAACAAACACCGGGACACGATAATTTTATGTATAAGACTTAGCTCAGCTTGTCAATTAAGACTTGCAATTGAATATAGAAATAGTCATTGGTCACGTGATGGGTTCATATTCCTCATCCTATTCAAAAAGAAAACTAAATTGAACGATTTTGACATGACTTTACCCAAATAAAAATAAAAATGCATTAATTATCAGATTCGCCGATGATATCATACTCTTGGCAAAAAAATTATCTCATTTATATTCAATGATAAATTAAATTGATTAAGTCAACAATCATAGATACTAGACCCGTGCTAAAGCCTTTGCTGCTACTACGATAACAGGTTCTAATTCTCTATGAAATGCCTTTTATTGGGCTTGAATTTTCCAAATATTTACCATTGTTATGTATTTTTTTACACCATCGGAAAGTAGAGATAACCAAGTGACCTGACAAGAGTAACCGATTGAGAAGAAGAGTTCAGCAATTCAACTGTTCTAAGAACTAAAGACTTAACTAAAAACTAGATACGATACAATTTTAAATTATTTAAAACAACAATAATATAGTTATCAAAACTTAGTAGAATATAAATGTGTCATTTTAAAGTCCGGAGACTAAATTGAGTTACAGAGGCGATGCCTCGAAAAAAATTTTGGAGAATGAAAAAAATTCGAAGTACAGATACTTCATTGAAGCTAAAAAATATATTGATATCTGCAAACTACTAATAACCCAAAGAGCCATGGAACGGAAAACTCTTAATTTAGTTAGATTAAATTTTGAAAACAGAAAGAAAAATTGTACTGTTATCAATTTTATAGCGGGTGTCTTTAATGATAGAAGGCGATAAATATAAATGATAAATTAATTTTATATTTTATAAATATAATTCAAATTCTATTTTATATCTGAATAATGAATTTAAAGGCTTAATTATTAATATTGTTATTATAATCTTAATATTAAAATGTAATCCGGCACTCAATCGCTGTTGTAGATTTTATGTAAAAATTCTTACAATGTAGTATTGACGATATGTTAAAATATAACATCAGCAGTTGGATCGAAATAGTTAATATAAAAAAAATTGAATTATTTCTATTGAAGTGATCGTATGATTAATCTATATAAATGAATTGTTGTTCGTTTGTCTCGCTAAAACTCGAGAACGACTGGACAGATTTGCCTAATTTCGGTCTTGAATTATTTGTGGAAGTCTAGAGAAGGTTTAAAAAGTGAATAAATATGATAATGCTGGGAATTAAATAAAAACAATAATTCAATTTTAAGTTTGATGTATCCCCCGTCGTTCAGAAATCATATTGAAAGAATAGCTTAAAATGAATAACCAATTAGAATTTTTATATCTTTCCAACTTTCTCAGGAGGTAAAAGACAAATTCAATTTTAGCTAACTATAGTTGGTAGATTACTTACAGTTGATAACTATCTATCAGATTGTTTTTATATAATTTGATAAAATATGGCGATATCTTCATTTAATATAAATTTAATAAGGTTTTAAGAAATAAATATTTTATAAGTAATACGTGCTTAGTCATGTGTGTACGCGGACAAAGGCGCGGGTATCAGCTAGTAATTAATAAATTGAATAATTACTATACACTAAACGTAAAACAATTAATTTTGAACAAAACTGTGACAATTTTACTTTTGCACTCTTCACTCTCATAAAATTAAAGCACTTTGTTTGATCAGACATTCTTAACATACTTCAATTAATTTATAATATTAATATAAGTAAGGTTAGGTAGTTAACGGGTTATGTTTCGAAGATGTATGTATGTTATCTGAAGGGTTGACCTAAATTTGTAACAAAACATTGCATCGTGTTAACGTGACTAAGTCAGACATGAATAAACTCATGCAGCAATCCAATCAGAAACTTCGTTGGAAAACCAATCATTATGCAACGACACATTCATAACCACGCATATTTAGTGTAGAGCGACAACACGATCGAGCAAACGAGTCTATTTAATATTTACAATCCTGAAACACTTTCAAATATTGAGGAATATGTAATATAGACCATAATAATTTAAATAAAATACTTTAAAAGGATTAAAACGCGTGCAATTGTGTGTTTTTACGTTATATATATGCGTAAAAGTTACATTTTCAAGTTACATTCAAGACCTTTCCAGATCTCGCTATCGTCAAGAGTTCCCCTGAAAATCTAATATTAAAATACAGTTACAATCACACGCGTTTTAATCCTTTAAAAATGTTTTAATTAAATTTGTAAGACTCGCTTTAATCAAAGAAAATACCATCATAATTGTTATGCTTAGCTATTTAGATATTGGTTATTTTACGCAAATTCATTTGAAAATAAAATTTATGAACAACGTGGGATTCTAACCCGCCACGTCTCGCTTTCCGTGCGAGCGCTCTTCAACGGAGCCAACCGTTTGAGTGACGTAAAGTGCAATGTTTTTGTTCAACTCTCAGGTTGTAGCTTCATCAAAGTAGATCAACTTTTTGGTTTTTCTTTATATTGTTATTTTTGCAAATAAAGAAACAATATTATAAAAAAATTAAAGCTAAAACAACTAAATACTGAGATTTTGTACCAACAATCTTACAAAGCAAATCGATCAAATTTCAGACTCATAAAGTAATCATCCGTGATATTATTTGCAAATGTAAATCCAACGTATTTAATAAAATTCTCGCGATCAATCTTTTCAATTTCTTTTCCTTTCCATTTATTAAGTTACAAGTACTCAAGTAAGCCTTGATAAAGTACGTAACGCTTATAATTTCATTCAACTCAATGTTTCTTTACAAATTTCGTCACAGAGAAAATCAAATATTTTGCATATTGTATCACTCTTTGTTTAGCTCCGATATTTGAAGCTACCGATAGCTGAAGTAACGCCTTAATTCAAACAATTAAGGCGTTACTTCAGTCTTCATGGTGTTTTTTTGTGTTTCATACAGTGAAATTCCTGGGCAAATGAGACTTGGCAACAAGGTGAAAAGCGCAATTATTGTGGTGCCACTCAGACTTTTTGGGTTTTTCAATAATCCTGAGCGGTACTGCATTGTTAAGGGAGGGCATATACCTTCAACTCAACTAATATGGTATGACTCTTTGTTTAGGTTCGATATTTAGTTTTGTTCTGAAATAAGGCGTTATGTCTTTTCTCTTTATGCGTTCAGGCTTTATTTGTTAAATGTGTTTAATACAACATACAGATAAAAACCAAAAGTGTTAGTTAATTAGTGTATTACTGATATCTTTTTATTTTAATATTTAAAAGATCAGTGGGAGGCTCCTTCGCACAGGATGCCGGCTAGATTAGGGGTGCCACAATGGCGACTATTTCTGCCTTGAAACAGTAATGTGTTATTGTGTTTCGGTCAGAAGGGCGCCGTAGCTAGTGAAACTAGTGGGCAAATGAGACTTGACAAGGTGACAAGCGCAATTATTGTGGGCCACTCAGACTAGTTGAGCTTGGGAACATTATCATGGGCAGTGCGTATTAATTACCATCAATTCAACGACCTGCTCGTTTCATCCCTTATTTTCATAAAAAAAAAATTAGGTATCGAGAAGTATTTTAAATGTAGTGTTATTTCTTGTACTATGGTAAGGAACTACTAGTGTTTGAGTCCGACTCGCACATAGCCGTTTTCTATTGAGTACGTATTTGTAACGCAAATCCAATAGGTTTTAAAATTATCCAGTTATAAAATAAAATAATTTTTTTAACGTAAGGCCTGATCAACTTTTAATTTAGTGATTCAATTCCGATGCAGTTCAGTTTAGGTACCTAAACTGAGTCGCTGATCAAAGACAGAAAAATATAAGCAATCCTTACTCGAATCTTACACTGAACCCGTGAAATCTATTGCCACATTAAAGAAAGAAATTAATCTAAACGCAGACCATATTCGCGATAAATAGTTTTCACAAGTTGAATGAGGCAATGCGGTTAGGACGGAGGACGCTTTATTTTTTTATGGAAATGGAGGCCAAACGAGGTTTGGATCACCTTGTGTTAAGCAATCACCTTGATTGAGAATGTGGGATGCTCAGCACCAAGGGAATCAAAGGAGCGTTGCCGGCCAAGGAGTGTACGCGCTTTTCTTTAAGGTACCCATGTCGTATCGTCCCAGAAACATCTTAGTGTTTCGGTCTGAAGGGCGTCGTAGCTAGTGGTATTACTGAGCAAATGAGACTTAATATCTTTTGTCTCAAGCTGACGAATGCAGTTGTAGTGCCACTCCGAATTTTTGGGGTTTTTCAAGAATCCTGAGTGGCACTGCAGTTTTATGGACAGGGCATATCATTTACCATCAGCTAAACGTCATGCTCGTCTCGTCCGTTATTTTCATAAGAAATAAAAAAAACACCGCACAAGGTAGCACATTCCACAGCTTTGTAGTTCGTGGAAGAATCGCTTGCCGGCGATCAAATTTAAGTTTACATGTTACTGTTTTATATTGCGTAGATAGTTCATATAATTTTCATTATAAATTTAATTGGAGAGTGCTTTTTTAATAAAAAATTATTCAAAAGTCACAGAAGTTTACTTGTTTCTTTTAGATTAAATCTTAGCGAAACTATGAACAAAAAATATTAATCAAGATTTAATTGTAGATGCGTGTTGACATCCCTACGAAATCTGCGTGAATCAGTGCTAGTAGAGAAGATGTTCAACTTACTCAAGGCCACGCGGTCCAATGACAATAATGATATTTTCACCACTGACATTACGGCAACGGTCGTTTCAAGACAATGAACTTTTGGAAGGGTTTTTCGAATTAATATGAATAATATATATTTTGCTTTGCTTGTTGTATATATATTGACACGAGAGTGGGTCAGGGATTGGAATAATAAATCAAATTAAAGGAACGAGTCCTTATTTGCGCGTTCACTTTTCTGAACATGCACTTCGCCGGTCTGCCGCTGTCCTCTTGTCGGCGGCGGTACCTACAACGTGTCACACCGCACCGAACACTAAGTCTCTTCCATCTTCTTAACTACTTCTTTTCTTCTTCTTCTTACTAATTTCGAGTCAGAACTAGAACTGCCGTAGGCCACGCTTATTACGGCTTATACCCCCGCATCTGTTCTATTTTCAAAATGATTCTCCCATTCCATCTTTAAATTTAAATTGTACTAGAAATTTCTTTTAACTACTTTTATCCTGCTTACACATTTTCCGTCCTTTTGTCTCTGTTCGATTTTATCCTGAACTTACCCGAGTCTACAGCATCTGAAGTAAACACTTTTCTGCTGAGTTACGATATTGCTGACGGGGCTGTCGAAATTATCAATGCCTTGAAGTTTGGCAACTCTCGTCATGTCCGTCGAAGTGTTGCTACGCGACAATATGCCAAAATACAAAATTATATTATGAGTATTTAATTCTTAAAATATAAATATTTATTTAAATTCTATAAACAAATGGAAAATAGACCGTTATTTACCAGGCGTCTTAATAATTTTGTACTGTTTGAAGGAATAAAGTACACGTTTAAATAATTTGGGTGATATTTAATAATTAACCGTTAAGCTTATATAAGTTGGACATCGATAAGAGTTTATTGGAAATGAAACAGTTAATGGAAAAGGTAATTTTGAACAAGGCAATATCACATCGCTACTGGTTGTCAGATTAATTGGAATTAATTGTTAAAGCTTTGCAGTACTGCGTGTTTTCAAATTAAAATTTGTTACAGTATCTAATTTAAATTAATTGTTTTTTAATTTAAATTCAAATACTTGAAATTCTTCAATTAATTCGAAAATTATTATAAATATTATAATCCTTTTTGCATTGCTGGGCATTGGTTTTTCTGTTATCACATAATATTTAAAAAACAAATCTCACAGTTACACAAAGCTACAATGGCACAAGCACACAAAGAGGATGTAAATACTTCTTAATAAGAGGCGAGACTGCCTAAGTAATAGTTGAAATATAGTTTAGTATGAAATGTCATTTGACATAAGTTTGAGATATTTTTTTTTCGAGAGGAGGAAAATACGTTTACGTATTTAGGCCCCGAAACGGGGCCCATATGTCGGACTCGAGTGCTGCGCAAGCGGACACCCCCTACCGACTAAAAACCTCCTGTATGCTATTAGCCCTGAAGGCTTTTACAGCGAATAAGGACGTCGGCCGTGGAGGCGGCAAAGACTACCCAACAATAGTCGCGGAGCATAAGTTTGAAATAGTAGTAATTACAATATGGTGATTGGCGACGAAGTATAATCCGGCTAAGTTTGAAAGCGAACAGTTGCTTAAAACGTAATGGATTTCGGCTCTCTCCATTTTTTACAAGATTATATCCGTCATCTGTAAATCTATCAATGACTGCAGGTTTCATACAATCGAGCGAATCGGTTTTTTCTTAGAGAGTTTCGCAAGGCTGCTAGCACAATTCAACTTCATTTACTTTTTAATAAAATTTTTCAATTCTTAATCCCTTAAAATGTTTAAACTTTTGACAGAACAGATCACAGAACTATTATGCCATCTATCACGTTATCGCTTCGTTTGCATTCTTCACCTAACACAAATTCTGACATGGCAAACGTTGTTTTGCCATTAAATTAAGTATCACGCGCCCGATCATTGTTTGAATTGTCATATGTATTTAAATGACATTGACTGAATTATTTATATTGCGAATATGTATCAATTTCTTAGTCAAAAAATATAGGCTCCGGATAAGTGATCACCATAAACTATATACCTACTGCGAAACACGCTGCATCTTATGGTAAAAGTATTATTCAGATCGGTACAGTAATTTTCGCAATATAAGGGATGGAAAAAAAGGATCTCCATTTATTAGTGTAGTCTCGAAGCCGGACTTTGCCTCCATATTATATAGGCAAATATATCTATTATTATATATTCAAGCAACATATATTGCCTATATATCTAATATATAAAATTCTCCTGTCGCGGTGTTGGTTACCAAACTCCTCGGGGACGGCTGAATTGATAAATGTAAACCTTGTATGAAATTTTTGGGTCAAATCGGGTAGAGCTGAATTGAATCCGCCAATATCTGTTTTTTATACCCAAAACACCTTTTTTTGCATTTATTTATCAATTTTTATTGCGAAACAACGCTTGCCGGGTCATCTTGTTACTTTACAGTTACATCATACTATATAACCTAAAAATATGTTATATTTTTGAAGTGATAACCCTCACTTCTAGGATTAATACACAAATAAAATTTGAAAACAAAATTTTATGAACGATGTTGGACTCGAACTCTCGCGTTTCGTGCGATTGCTCTTCCAACTGAGCTAACCGTTCGAGTGACTTGTCGTCATAAAATCTTGTATGCTTTATTCAGCTCTTAGGTTGTGGCTCCATCTACAAGATCTACTTTACAGTTGATAACCTGCTCAACCACAATATTTGCATATTAGGAAATTGAATTAGGATGTCGTCTTGCAAATCAAAACAAAATATTCGGGTCAAAACAATGGACTACTAAATAACGTAGGCACTGCCACTCAAAATACCAGTTCAACTTTAGACAATTTCTGTTAAATAGGCCATACAGCACAAAAATAAAACACATCGTATCCAATTATTCTCATGAAAAATTTCAAATTTTAAATTGCGAAAGAGTTGCCTATTTTTCGTCTAAAAAGAGAGCTTCATTACAAGGTTATGAAAAATTCCATTGTATCTAAAGCCGAGGTTCTGCCGCGTTTGGTTACGTCACTTTTTAGTTTTCGCACATTTACTAGAGCTCGGAATAAAGTGTGAATAACGGCCCTCAAATGTTCAAATTGCTTTTAAAACTGATGCTTTGTTTGAACTATGAAAATGTTAAATTTCACTAACATATTTTAGGCAAAATACAAGTTGCCTTTTGGTTTACATTTTGCATCTCGTGCCAATATTATTTATAATTGTGTGCATTAGTGCTACTGCTTAAAATTGTATTGTTACATTAAGTAAAGATCATAACGTTATACTAAAATTAAAACTTACAAAATTGTTATAGTTATTTACTTATTATAACCTTAACGAATTTTAATTATATAAAACTTTTAATCTTAACTGTTATATTAAACTGTTGATTTTTAGTTATATTTCATCCCACTGCTTTGCTAAGGCTTCTCCCTTTTTCTTCCACTTTATTTTGTCAGCTGTTTATCGGGTCCAGAGTACTCCTTCAAAGGCAATGATTTCGTCGATCCACCTGATAGTAGGTCTGCCTATGATTATATTACTCCAGCTATTGCTAGATTTTCTTGTTATATGTCCTGCCCACTTACCACTTACAAATTATTACTTGTTAATAATACTATTTTTATCTACATGATGATGTATGTATGAATTCAGAAAATAAATACACACACACACATACATTCACATTTATTTTTTTATTTTGTTTCGTTTGTCATTGTCATTTGTCGAGGAATCACTGACCCCGAAGATACAGTTTTAACTAGTTTCGGGGTCAGAGGTCAACCTCTTTTAATATCACTGCAAAACCATTTTTCAATGTTCAATGTATTATGTAATAAATATTGTACATTTAGTATTTTAAGTTATTTGCAGTGAGTGTAAAAGAAAATGAAATAAAGTATTATTATTATTGAAAATATAAAGAATCAAGATTTATAATGCTTCCCATGAATCGGTATGAGATCGCCCTATTCGCTTAACGCGAGAATTAATTATTTTTAAAATAATATCTGTATTATTTAAAAGAGACTGTTTCAGGTTACAAAACCTATTAACTTCTTTTACTCGACTCCTAGCACAAGTAAAAACACAAAACAAAATACAATTACAAATAAAAAATTTGACTTCATAATATGTATAAAATGGAAATAACGTATTTAACTATTCACTTTAATAGGGGTGATCGTGAATTGAGGACAAGATTAAAATATCATCTTAGTCACAGAAAGTTTAATTAGCCACTACACTAGTACGTACAGAGTTCGTTACATGACTGGTTTCTCTTACAACACATACCTTTATCATCGCTATAATATAATTATAATGAAAAGTACAATCGTGTCGGAACATAATGAATAGGTACAGTCGTGTCGCCACAATAATATAATTAGTAACATTAGTAATCACACACAGAAAATATCAGGCTAAGGATATACAATGCTATTTTTTATTTATATAATGAATACTAGCAGCCTGTGCTTTCACTTACATGGCATTTTCATATTTAAATGTCCCGGTAAATACGATTACATTAATACTTATACACATACATTACATACATTTCGGATATCCACAACAACGACGATGCCGGCTAGATTTTGGGTACCACAACGGTGTCTATTTCTGGCGTGAAACAGTAATGTGTAAGCATTGTTGTGTTTGGTTCTGAAAGGCGCCGTAGCTATTGAAATTACTGGGCAAATGAGACTTAACATCTTATGTCTCAAGGTGACGAGCGAAATTGTAGTGCCGCTCAGAGTTTCTGGGTGTTTCAAGAATCTTGAACAGCGCTGTATTGTAATGGGCGGTGCGTATCAATTATCATCAGCAGAATGTCCTGCTTGTCTCGCCCATTAATGTTATAAAATAAAATATAATTACTATTTTGAAGTATTTTCTTTATTTCTTAAAATCAATAATTTACTTACGCTGCAATATTTCGCAAACTATTTTAACAGTATTTTCATTTATCAACTGTATAATAACTTGTTTTACTTGTTTCAGATTGCATAAGTGAGCTATGAAAGGACATCTCAGCAGATTTAATTCATCATACTAAAATGTATCGACCAAAGAATATACATGGTATATTGTGTAACAGAACTTTAGTGCTTGTAATGTTATTACTAAAACTGTGCAGTCCCCAAGACTTAAGAGACGATATTGACAGTGAAACTAAAATGGATGTTAAATTGAAGTTTCCTAGCAATGTAGGAAACAGTTGCAGACTAAGTGAAATGCTGTGTGATACGGGTCAGTGTATATCTTTAGATAAATATTGCAACGGAGAAGACGATTGCGGGGATAAAAGCGATGAACCAAAGTCTTGTACACGTAAGTATTTATGTCAAATACAATTAATCTTATATCTTTAAACGATTAATTCTTCCCTCTCTCATTCTTGGAAACGGCTTCAATAATTTTAATAAAATTTAGTATACAGGTAGTTTCAGGGGAAAGAAATCGATCTAGCTTAGGTTACAATTTAAAAAAATGAAGTTTTATCCGTGTTTTAATGAGAAACAGCTACAATAACATTAGAACACAAAGATGAATTTCGCCACTACAAGACCATAATAGCTCAGATGGGACTTTGGGTAATCCGGAAAGCAGAAGACCCCGGTTCGAATCCAGATGTCCTATTCGTTTTTTTTTGTGCAAGTTTTGTACATTCTTAAAAATCGGAGCAAGGCTCGGTCATCCAGATATTATAGGTACGATTAAAGATATTACTTATAGGTGTACGTATAAAGTTACATATAACTTGTTAACGTCCTAAGCATGTCTTTGTTCGAGAATCTTACCCAATCGCATGAAGTGGGGTTATTTAGAGGGATAATTAAATTAAGCTTATTTGGCAAGGTATGAATTTTATCTATTTATATATTTTGTTTGTTTTTTTTTTGTTTGAAAATTCACTTGAAGATTTAAATATAAAGCAAAGAAATAATGAAGGAACACAAATCCGAGTAACTGAAGAATTAAGTAGAAGTGTTAGATACAACAATTTGAGGAAGCCTGCCAAAACAAAATGTTGGCGATATTACGTACATACATCAGTCATTATAAGCTTTAATAATATTATAAATGTTCTTAAGAAAATTTTGCAGCGTATCTTTTTTTTTATGGAATAGGAGGACAAACGAGCGTACGGGTCACCTGGTGTTAAGTGATCACCGCCGCCCACATTCTCTTGCAACAACAGAGGAATCACAAGAGCGTTACCGGCCTTTAAGGAAGGTGTACGCGCTTTTTTTGAAGGTACCCATGTCGTATCGTCCCGGAAACACCGCACAAGGAAGCTCGTTCCACAGCTTTGTAGAACGAGGGAGAAAGCTCCTTGAAAACCGCACTGTGGAGGACCGCCACATATCCAGATGGTGGGGATGATATCCTAACTTGTGCCGTGTCGTGCGAATGTGTAGTATCTGACGCTGACTAACATATTATTAAAGTATTTTTCCTTTTTTAGAACTGAGATGTAAAATCCAATAAGATTTTAAAGTATAAATCGTATTTATCCCAATGATATTTAAAAGTATAGGTAGGTTACGTAGACAAGATTCGGTGTTTGAAAATGATACACTAACGCACACATGAATAATTTAACATTGCAATAGCACACTACATTACGATAACACGTCAAAGAAGGATAGTAAATGCAATTATCGCAAGCGAAAAAGAGATAACTCTAATTTGCTAATTGCTTCGTATTTGTATAGAGAAAATACAGTTAATCCATCAGATATGATTTTTTACCGTACACCGTGATTTATGCCTAAATTACGATTCATTCATGAGTTCATGTGGTAAAAGCTATAAAGTAGTAAAACTGCATTGAATTTAGGTAGATAATGTGTCATTGATTTTATAAAAAAATAATTTAATATTTATTATAATATATAGCCACATTGATGATATAAATTATTTATACATAAAATATAAAAATAAAACAAAATAATAAAAAACATACAGACTTGGTGTCTGTAATAAAACCGAAAGGTATCTACAGTAGGGGCCCATTTTTACAATTTTACTAACGACGGCTCCCAAAAAGTTTTAAGATTACAATTATTATTTTTTGTATCTTATATTATTCATGAATGTCTTTTTGTTGAGGGTTTATTACAATAAGGTAATGGGAGAAGAAGAAAATGATCCATTGATTCTCCTGCAGTTAGCAAGGGATATACTGAAAGGGATAGTGTTACTGAAAATACTACTACGTAAACAAATAGCACTCACTGTTTACATCCGCTACCTACCCTAAAACTTGTTTTAGTAGTTTGATAGTTCAGCTACCTATATACGCACTTGTTACTTAAAAATTATCACATTTCGTGGTATGTAATTCTATGATTTTTTTTTTACTTTCGTTATTAGTGCATCATCTTTCTACCTTATTTAATATTATAATTTCGTTGATTTATCCGCGTTTATTTTTAGATCGAAATTTCGTAAGACAGTCGTTGAAATTATGTTGATATTATACTTCTAACTAATAATACTTACAGTACGGCTATTTATTTCAACTTAATGATAATGCAGTCATTGTAGCAGTGGTTGAATGATTGTGATAGTGAAACCTAAACACCGCGAGGTCGAGGGATCGAATCTCAGCCGTGAAATATTTTTAAAGTTTAATTATTAAAGTGAAAACATCTATAGCGGCGTTATGAACTTTTTTATTGGGATGTGTATGAAATGTTAAAATCGCGTCAGAACACGTTGACCTGATCGAAAATTCGTAAGACATGAAATTATGGATGAAAGTTAATTTTTCTGACAGTAAACTTTTTAATATAAAATAATTGTAACAGTTCTGAAGTGTTAAATTTTTTATGTAATTAAATTTTAAATTTTTGTTTACGGTAATGCACAATAAATAAATATTGTATTTAACCACATAAATAAATTCAAAAATTCACAACATTAATGTTCAAGTTTTCATTTCTGCCGACACTCCTATGATTTTATATGTTGCTTTAAAGTCTTGTTACTTGAATTAGTCTTATTACCCCAGTTGAACATTACGGTTCTAATTGGACAGCTATGCCTAGTTCTACCGCCTTCCTTAAAATACGTTTTTACGTAAAGCTGGGATAGATAATTGTCTCTTACAAAAGATCTCGCCGATATCTTTACAAAGAAGATTGAAAGAACTAGATTACAGTTTCCACGAATCTACCTTTCCTTTAGCGAAATTTTTCTAAGAGATCACTAGTGATAATGTTGTAGAATTTATATTCGCTCTGCTAAATGTTGTCTTACTAAAAGATTCAAAAGCTTTGAAATCTTATTTGTTAAAATGTCTCGTTAGCTTTAATAAACTTTGAATTAAATACTTATTTACATGGGACTTGTGCTACTTTGTATCCTGCTAAAAAATATTAACTTCATTATATAAGTTTAATCAAATATAATCTTATTCGTTTGGTGTCGAGACACTTGGCCCGTGGGGCCCAGAGGCGCGGAGAATGTTCAAAATACTATCTTCGCGCCTCAATAAGTCTACTGGAAACCCAAGCGCTGGCAGCTATTTCGGTCAACAGATCAGCCTTGCTATCCAACGCGGTAATGCTGCCAGTATTCTTGGTACGCTTCCACGTAATGATAGTTTTAATTTTATGTAGTCGTAGTATTGTAAATATAGTTATAAGATTTGTTTTGATTAAATAAGAATTGCTCATCTTATTCGTGGTACTTTTGATCAGATTCCACTTTCACTACATCCCCGACCGCAACGTGATATATCAATTAAAAAACAAAAACTCATTTATTCATGTCAAAAAGCGACATTTATGAATATAAAAAAATATATAGATTTTCCAGTTTCTTGGTGGAAACTGGAAAAACTATATATTGGCCAACAATACGTATATTCGAAATATAATAATTAGTCATTTTACAACAACAGTAGTAGTAGTAGTAGAATATCTCATTTTTATATACATACTAGCTGACCCGACAGACGTTGTTCTGGTCATAACAAAAAAAACTCTTGCGGATGGAATTTTGGAAAATCCGTTCTTAGCTAACCTCTACTCGGTGAAAAGAATATTCCTACCAAATTTCAAGTCTTTAGCTCTAATGGTCCAGAGATATCGTGGTGAGTGACAATAAACGTGGAAATCTCTTATATATATATATATATATATAGATAGATTAACTATGACAAGTTTCGTGAGTAGTATAAAGTATTTCCTTACATTTACATACCATTAAAACCCCCTTTTGAGTAAAGTTAGACACTTAACATAATGTAATGCAGTCGAAAATAGCAAGCAATTTTTGTGAAATACAAAAGTTCACAGGCATAGGACACGCGTGATAAAGTCATGTCCGTGTCAAGAGTAGTTCTGTAAGTATCGCTTATACCAACACGTTGGACGTTGGCGTGTGTTGTAGGGTTTTCATGATACGAGTAAATTACTAGCAATGTCGTAAACAGTAGCTCTGTTAACACCTTATTAAATTCCGCGTGGTTTTTTGTTAATCTCACTAATATTTTGTGATAATGCACTCGTATATTAGGAACAAAAAATTAAACCTAAACTTGAGGATTGGCCTAAGCTGTGCGCCATTTAGATACCGCAGGCGTAGTCGCATAGTACGGCTACTAATACTATGCCTAAGTGAGCGTACTCGAGCCAGTCTCGAACAAAGTGTGACGTTGACGTGCAACATGTTTTGTTAAGGTTTGCTAATAATTGAAACTATAATGCCGGGTTGCGAAGTAAATATTCGTAAAAATAAAGAAAAGTAAGAAAAAATATTACTACAAGAATTAAAAAAGACACTGGAATCTCATATCATCAGTAAATATTTTGTATTTTATTAATTTCAATATAAAAATAACACGAAGCGTATGTTACAAAATTGAGTGTCAAGATGCCACGCACACAAGCATCTAATAGTTGCCGTAATTAAAAAGCTATTGTTCTTAGGTAGTGCGGTATCTAGTTAGAGACAAATCCTTAATCTAAGCTCAAAGTATTATGTTATTTGATTACCCACAAGATTTTTTAAGATTAAATCAAAAATTTTTTTTTTTAAGATGACGGCCCAAAAACTTATTTAAGACAACTAGACGGAGATATATTTCATAAAGTATTTATCATAGAAGGGGTGTGAAATTTTTAAGCAAAATATGTCCAAATGAATCGAACAAATCAATTGATTCACAAAATATATGGCTAGATTCTATTCTTGGATCGTCATGTATGTTATTTTCTCGTATCGGATTTTAATATTAAATGAGCTCTATTACTGTTTCACGAAAGTATCACAATATTAGGTTCTATGTACACAGCCTTATCCATTTTATGTGTTATTTTAATAGACTTGATCGATGGTTCAAAGTATTTACGTGAACGGGCGCTACTTGTGGAGGCTGGATGATTCTGTTACCAGAAACTCTGCCTCCTTCTTTGTCAGATTAAAGTTAGGTTTATTTTTTTTAATCACTAATAAAATGCTCGCATAATAACTTTTTTTTATTTACGGTGTGTGTGGATTGATGCATCTACTGAACCCAATAGTCCTTATGTTTTTACTTATTGTTTTACATTTACTTTTTTTGACTTACTTACTCATGTAAGGCATTGGATATTTGACGTTTGAGTTTTTTTGTTGCATCAATTAACATATTATATTGTACTTGAACTGATCTGTAACTCGATGAAGTTTTAAATGTTGATTTATAATAGTGGCAATGAGTTTCTTGCCATTATTCATTAAAGTTAAGCCTTTTCCGAAGTGGTGGTAAATGTATAAATAAAAGAAAACTTTTGATAATGAGTGTCATTTTCTTGACCGACACGAATGAAATGATTTTGATTTGATTCTTTTAGACATATTTAATCTTATATTTGGCATTACGAAAAGACAGTATTTTCATAAAAAAATCTACAAAGTTCTTTTTATATATTTTAGAGATTACTAAGCCAATGTGTTTTTAATAATCTAATATATTTTATCAACTATCTTTACAACTTATAAAAAGAATAACAAAAAACCATATTTCTTAATTTGGGTTTTCTAGAATCCTGAGGAGTACAGCATTCTAAAGGCCAGAACGTATCACTTATCTGCCATCGAGGGAATTTCTTGCTGATTTTCATCACTTTTTCTCATAAAGAATAAAAGTAAATTTTTTTTTACATAATCTCTTATAATTTTTAAGAGAATTTCAACAAAGCCAAATTAATTAGCGAATGGAAAATAGCCTTCTTTTTAATCCTTTCATAAAAACAGCAATGATAAAGGTAAAGAATTTGAACAAAAGAGAACAATAGGCACCAGTCATATTTTTACAACCTTAAAAAGCCTTTTGTACTTTTTGACAGGGTATTAAGTAACACAGCATAAGACAAGTGTTCACTTCGCTTCGGATCCATTGTTTTATTCCTTTTTGTTAAGTTTAATTGATTTCACGGACATTTTGATAATTTTCTCAGAAATTTCCGAGAAGAATTTTCGCTCGTATATCTCCCATATTTTATGCAAATTATATATTTATGTCTCGTGCCAGAGTTTGGCGAGTCAACATCTCCTGCTAATGCCTCGTGTAGAGGTGAAACACGTTTTGAATTGTTTGTATACATTTATTAACGGAATTGACATTTATTTTTTGATTTTTAGTGAATTTGAAGTACACCAACTAAGAATTTGTCGAAATATGTGTAGATATACTAAATTTTTCAATGCAGCAATGAACGTAAGCGCTTAATTGAAGAGTTCCGTAACTTTGCCACGGATTCCGTAATCAGAACCTTATCAAACTCTCACCAAACTATCTTTGGAGTATATCCTTTCCAATAAAAGAGAATCATCGAAATCGGTTGGCGCGATATTGAGTTATTCATAAATTTATCATCCGCTTTGCTTACGTATGTTTGAGGTTTTGAGGTAACAAACATAAAAAAATACCGACGAATTGAGAACCTCCTCCTTTTTTGAAGTCGGTTAAAAAATGAAACAATTTAATAGAACAATAAAAACACAATAAACTCAACTAACTAATCATGGAAAATGGCGCCAACCGTTAAAGAATATAAGCAGAGTTTTTTTTGTTTTATTCACCCATTCTGGTTAGGCAAAGGAAACTATGCCCATACAGCCAAGTCTTCAGTAGATAAATCTGATATTGAAAAAAATTAGTAGCTTCTTCTTAGAAATATTTGCATGAATCATAGAAACTACTATGTTTTTTTTTTATAAAAACTTCGTGGTCGTTTTTTTCTTGTTAATAGAAATTATTTTGACAGTTGGGAAAGAGAACGCACGAGTTCGGAAAAGGTAAAGAAAAAGCTCGAGTATGTAATATAATAATAGCCCACATCCCGAACGCTATACCTACGTCCCTGCAATACGCCACTTTTTGAGCAACTGTATTAAAAAAGTTATTTAAGTGGCATAGTGGTTTTTCATAACGTGTCGAAATAGAAAACAATAGCTTCACCAATAGCCCACATCCCGAACGCTATACCTACGTCCCTGCAATACGCCACTTTTTGAGCAACTGTATTAAAAAAGTTATTTAAGTGGCATAGTGGTTTTTCATAACGTGTCGAAATAGAAAACAATAGCTTCACCAATAGCCCACATCCCGAACGCTATACCTACGTCCCTGCAATACGCCACTTTTTGAGCAACTGTATTAAAAAAGTTATCTAAGTGGCATAGTGGTTTTTCATAACGTGTCGAAATAGAAAACAATAGCTTCACCAATAGCCCACATCCCGAACGCTATACCTACGTCCCTGCAATACGCCACTTTTTGAGCAACTGTATTAAAAAAGTTATTAAAGTGGCATAGTGGTTTTTCATAACGTGTCGAAGTAGAAAACAATAGCTTCACCAATAACCCACATCCCGAACGCTATACCTACGTCCCTGCAATACGCCACTTTTTGAGCAACTGTATTAAAAAAGTTATTTAAGTGGCATAGTGGTTTTTCATAACGTGTCGAAATAGAAAACAATAGCTTCACCAATAGCCCACATCCCGAACGCTATACCTACGTCCCTGCAATACGCCACTTTTTGAGCAACTGTATTAAAAAAGTTATTTAAGTGGCATAGTGATTTTTCATAACGTGTCGAAATAGAAAACAATAGCTTCACCAATACTGCATTAAAGTGCAAATATGCGATAGTAAGTTAACTAGGTGAAAGTAGCATTGTTCGAGTTATTGATATTATAATTCAAGTATATGCCAAAAATTTCATATCAAAACACTAGATCTGTCAAAAATGCAGACGAATACAATGAAAAACACAATGCACCAAACAATGATATTTAAAAGTATAGATAGGTTACGTAGACAACATTCGGTGTTTGAAAATGATACACTAACGCACACATGAATAATTTAACATTGCAATAGCACACTACATTACAATTACACGTCAAAGAAGGATAGTAAATGCAATTATCGCAAGCGAAAAAGAGATAACTCTAATTTGCTAATTGCTTCGTATTTGTATAGAAAAAATACAGTTAATTCATCAGATATGATTTTTATCGTACACCGTGATTTATGCCTAAATTACGATTCATTCAAGAGTTCATGTAGTAAAAGCTATAAAGTAGTAAAACTGCATTGAAATTAGGTAGATAATGTGTCATTGATTTTTTTAAAAAATCATTTAATATTGATTATAATATATAGCCACATTGATGATATTAATTATTTATATATAAAATAATAAAAAAACATACAGACACCAAAACAAAACCGAAAGGTCTTGGTAAAGGTAAAAATCTACATTAAGGGTCTAACAATTTTACTAACAACTGCTCCCGAAAAGTTTTAAGATTACAATTATAATTTTTTGTATCTTATATTATTTATGAATATCTTTTTGTTGAGGGTTTATTACAATAAGGTAAAAAGGCATAAAAGGCATTTATTTTCTCAAAATTGATTCCTTTAGAATTCATTTTGATGTCATTTCTTGTACTACTAGATACTACTACCGCTTCGGAAACAAATGGCGCTCTGAGAGAGAAGAAGCGGCGCAAGAAACTCTCCCAGCATTATTTTTTTTGCGCTCTTTTCAATTAAAATATACAATATTGTACAGTCGCTATAAAATAATCACAATCTAGTCCCAGGCTGTCCGATCATTTAGATATTCAGCAGTGGAGTAATAGGATTTACGACAGAGCCATTTTTTTATAAAACATTTAAATTTATTTATAGATAATGCCTGAACAGTGGCTGGGACTTTATTGTAGAAGTGTATACATTTACCCTTAAAGCTATTATGTATCTTATGAAGCCTACTAGAATTAGTTACAAGCAATCCCTTATTTCTAGTGTTATAATAATGAAAATCACTATTAAGAGCAAAAAGGTGACGATTTTTGTGAACATATATTAAATTTTCATAAATGTACTGACAATAAACAGTCATAATATTTATTTCTTTAAATTTTTCTTTGAGAGACTGTCTATAACCTAGCTGATATATAGCACGAACAGCTCTCTTTTGCAGTGCAAACACTATATCAATGTCAGCAGCATGACCCCATAGTAATATACTCGTACCGTACGTCATGATGCTGTGAAAATAACTAAAATACACTAATCTAGCGGTCGCAACATTCGTGTACTCTCTAATCTTTCTAACTGCATATGCCGCAGAGCAGAGTCTATCTGCTAGATGGGTAATATGTGGACCTCACTGAAGCTTTTTATCTAACGTGATACCCAAGAAGACCGTGGTGTCCACAAGTTCCAATCTCTGGTCATTTATAAGTACGTTGGTTTGTACCTCCGCTGTGTTTGGTGTAATGAACCGTAAACACTTTGTTTTTTTACTGTTTAAGTGCAGATTATTCGTCTCATACCAACGCACTATCTTTGAGAGTGCATTGCTTACCTCGTCATCAATATCCGCACGTCGCTTCACTTTAAAAATAAGTGAAGTATCATCAGCAAACAATACAATCTCATGGCTATCATCTACCACAAACGGTAGATTGTTAATATATATAAGAAACAAGAAAGGACCGAGAATAGAACCCTGTGGAACACCTATTCCCACAGGTTTACCCGAAGACCGTTTGCCATTTACATCGACTATCTGAACTCTTTCGCTTAAATATGATTTTAAAAGATTTAGGGCTCTATTTTTCACTCCATAATGCTTTAGTTTTAGGAGTAAAGTTTCATGGTGGACGCAGTCAAATGCTTTTGACAAATCACAAAAAATGCCCAATGCATCCTGTGACTCTTCCCAGGCGTCAAAGATGTGCTCAATGAGTCTAGTACCCGCATTAATTGTTGATAAGCCCCTAGTGAAACCAAACTGATTTTTGTTCATTAATTTACAAAAATGCATTTGTAGCTGTTGAAGCAAAAGTTTTTCAAAAATTTTACTAAAAACAGGCAGCACTGAAATAGGTCTGAAATTAGCAGGGTCAAAAGAACTGCCCGATTTAAACAAAGGTATAACTTTGCTGTATTTCATGAGGTCAAGGAACACACCGTCATCTATGCATTCATTAAATATTATTGCTAATTCAGGTGCTATAATGTCAAATATCTATTTAACAATATTAGTCGAATGGCCCCATAGGTCTTTAGTATTTTTTAGGTTAATTAATTTGAAGATTTTTATTATATCGCTACCTGTAACATACTTAAATTTCAAGTCAGTACAAGATACTGGTACGTGTAATTTAAGCATATGATATGCTGCTTTTGGCAAAGAGTTAAGGTATTTGGTCGTGACAATCGGGATTTCGGAGAAGTATTTATCAAATTCATTTGCAATTTCTATTTCCGAATTTATAACGCGATTATTAATATTTAAACAGATAGAGGTGTTACGGCAATTCAATCTACCAGTTTCATTGTTAATTACACTCCAAGTCGCTTTTACTTTATTATTACTGTTTTTAATTTTATCTGCAATGAAACGTGTTGTCGCTTCATGACAAACTATTTTAAAGAGCTTGAAGTATTTTTTTACATATATTTTAAATTCTTCACTATTATTGTAATGTTTCTCATAATAAAGGTCATATAAGCGTTTACGACTTTTGTGGATACCCATTGTTGCCCAATCATTAAAACTATGTTTGTTGTTTACTGTCACCGTTACTGGAGTAAAATCCTGTCAAATTCCTCACAGAAGGAATTGAAGACTAAGTTGTAGTGAAAATTAGCAGTTTCGCCACAGTGTAAAAATGGTATTGTATTTACCAAATTATTTCTAAACCTCTCAAGACGGCTACCCGTAACTGGTATAATCGTCACCTTTTTTGGTCTGACATTGTCCAATCTTGTATTTACTTTTATAAGTTGCCCACTATGGTCGGACTGAAGATTATTAATTATGAGTTTACTTGTAATAGCAACATCTGTAAAAATATTATCTAAACAGGTTGCTGTTGTAGAAGTGATTCTAGTAGGTTCCCAAAATACATTGAACAAATTAAAACTTTGAAATAAATTTTTAAGGCTAGTACAATTGGCCGAAGGTTCAAGCAAGTTTATATTAAAATCTCCACACACTATAATTGACTTGCTAGTTTTGCTAAATTTTGAAAGTACCTCCTCCATTCTATGTTGGAATTGTTCATATGATGCAGTGGGGGGGGCGGTATACACTTACAATAATAAATTGCTCTAGTTCTATACAAGCTATCTCAATTAGTTGTTCTATAGAGAGATTAACAATATCTCTTCTATTTTTACATTTTAATCTATTATTAATAATAATTAGGGAACCTCCGTGTATTGCCCTACTTCTACAAAACGAACTGACTACTTTATGTTCTCTAAAACTAAACTGGAGCTGATGACTCTTACGCCAATGTTCTGTAATACATAATATATCTATATTACAGCAGCTCAAAAACAGTTCAATTTCTAATTCCTTACTTGAGATACCTTGTATATTCTGGTGAACAATATTTATGAACTTTATATTATGATTATCTATAGCAGTAACATTTATATTTGGTGAATGTTGCCTATTTTGTATGATATTGCAAGAGTTGTCCTCCCTTGTCAAATAACTTAATTTAAATTAATTGAAGAAAAATCTTCATTGTTATATTTTTGGTAATGGGAGAAGAAGAAAATGGTCCATTGATTTTTCTGCAGTTAGCAAGGGATATACAGAAAAAAATTCCTACGTAAACAAATACCACTCACTGTCTACATCCGCCACCTACCCTAAATCTTGTTTTAGTAGTTTGATAGTTCAGCTACCTATATACGCACTTGTTTATTAAAAATTATTACAATCACTGCAACAGTGACTTTTTTACATCATTTCCTAAAATATTCTACCTCGATCATCCCGCAACAGACAGCATCAATATTTTTTCATTTATGTACGTTAATCTATGATCGGCTTGGCTGCGATCGGCGTTGTCATGGCAGCATATTTGATTTGTTAGATAAATAATGAAATCAAATAAAATGTTATGATTCATGATTTCTTAACTGTGGTATGTAATTCTATGATTATTTTTTTACTTTCGTAATAAGTGCATCTTCCCATAACACAAGACGGCATTTTAATGTTGTACCTATATCAAATTGTAAGCAATTCTGTCAACAACAAACGCGTGTGTACCGTTTTCGTATCGAGAGAGCGACTACGACCAAAGGAACCAATTGACTCAATTTAGGGGATTGATTTTCGGCGCGCTAGTGACATATCTACCTCTTTTAATACTATAATATTATTCGCACCAAAGGGATTTTTCGAATGTGCTATGTCAATTGTCCAATTACTAATTGATAATTGACATAGGTGGAGAGCATTTATTGATTGTACTATTAAACCTCAGTCCAGCCTAGCGACACTCTCTAAGAATAAAAGCAATTCACGCGATTGTATGAAACGTGCTGGCATTGATAGATTGACGGATGATGGATATAACCTTGTAATAAACGGAGATATCTGAAATACACTACATTACATTCAACTGTTGTCTTTTAAACATAGCTGGATTATACTGCGTCGTCTGTATCTATCTATCGTCATACTGTAATTACTATTTCAAACTTATGTCAAATCACTGCACGTTTCATACTAAACTAAATTTCAATTTTCACTTAGGCAGTCCCACCTCTTATTACGTAGTATGTACATCCTCTTTGCCTCAGTCTTTTAGTTCTTTGTAACGCGATGGGTAAGTGAAACAAACAATTGAATTTATTGGTTTTTATAGTCCGACGATAGAATTCTTTAGAAAAAGGCATACGAATGAGTTTACGAATACTGGTGGTGGCTATACTGTTTACAGATGCATCGAATAATATGCATCTATTAGCAATTATAATTGTGTGCACACGTTAATTACGATTATAGAAAAAGAAATACGTATATAATACTACTATTTTGTAACCTACCTTTGTTAGATTCCTGTGAAACGACTTATCTTATTACTAATTGTTATCACACAGATTTAAATCGTCTTTTACTGTAAATTATGAGAATTCTTAGTATACTTACGCAAATATAAACTTTGTATATATATTTGTATATATAAGTATTCCCAATTCAAAATAAAAAAAAATACATATCACCTTCTTCTCCTAATAATACCTAAGTTATTACATTATCGTAAACTGAAATTATATCCTAACATAATATTATTGTAACAAAATAAAAAAAAAACTCGCTGAGTTTCTTGCGCCTATTCTTCTCGGGTTTGAGGCATACTATTTCGAATGGGTGACGTTTCTAACGTTAAATGAGTGATTTTAAATACTATCCTATCCTATAAATATTATAAATGTGAAAGTTTGTATGTCTGGATGTATGTTTGTACTTCTTTAACGCAAAAACTACTGAATGGATTGTGATGAAACTTTACAATAATATAGCTCACACACCAGAATAACACATAGGCTATTATTAATAAAACTATCGCGTGAATTATACTTTATATGGCAAAACAACGTTTGCCGGGTCAGCTAGTTTTGAATAAAAGTGTTTTTTACACATCTAAAAACAAATTCTAATGAACGATGCGGGATTCACTTATTTGTATAATTAATCCCAGAAGTGAGGGCTATTACTTTAAAAACAACAATTTTTTTAGATTAACAACAGCGGCTGACCAGGTTATCAACTTTAAAGTAGATCCTGTAGATGAAGCCACAGCCTGAGAGTTGAACAAATCATACAAGATTAACGATACGTCACTCGAACGGTTGGCTAAGTTGGAAAGAGCGCTCGCATGGACGCCAGCTGTCGTGAATTCCCGCATCGGTCATAAAATTTTTTTGGGTTCCAGATGAGAGGGTTATCACATTAAAATTAATTAATAATATGATAAATATTTTTATAGATATGAAGATGTTCTATAAGACAACTAGAATAAAAATTTGTTAGAATTCACATTATAAAAGTACGGTTAGAGCAAAAATCGATCAAGACTATGAAGATATTCTATAAGACAGCTAGAATAAAAATTTGTTAGAATTCACACAATCGTTTCAATGCTTTCTGATCATAGTCCAGGCCACTGCGACTTATGAAATTCATATTCAAATACAATTTCATGACTTGTTCCGCGTTTATTGCTCAATATAATACAATTCACGTTATTATGCCAGAGTTGGTTCTTGGAATTTTGCGAGCTTTTCTCTGTAAGTTGAATACGAAAAGGAACTTACAATTTAAAATCAATAAAGTTGATATTGTAGTGGTATGTTCAGGAGGCCGGCTAGATTATGGGTACCACAACGGGGCCTAATTCTGCCGTGAAGCAGTAATGTGTAAGCATTACTGTGTTTCGGTCTGAAGGGCGCCGTAGCTAGTGAAATCACCGGGCAAATGAGGCTTAACATCTTATGTCTCAAGGTGACGAGCGCAATTGTAGTGCCGCTCAGAATTTTCGGGTTTTTTGAGAATCGTGAGCGGAACTGCGTTGTAATGGTTATGGCGTATCAATTACCATGAGATGAACGTCCTGCTCGTCTCGTCCCTTATTATCATAAACAAAAAAAAAAGGTAGTGTAGTGGTGAATAATTTAATAATGAGTAAACATTTATGTATATGTTTTTGATTGGATGTGTTGATAAATTTTATTATATGATTTATACGCAAACTTCAATTAGTTTATGTATCACTCAAACATAAAATATTTCGATGTAGAGATTGTAATGTAAGTTCAATAACTGCCAATGCATGATATAATGACATTTGTACGATATAATGACATTTTCATGACATAATGACATTAATTTAGGTCACTAATAATAACAGTTAAGCTATTCAGTTTTATCCCCTATCTTTCTTTTTACTGTTTACCCCCAAATTTATGAAATAAATTCAAACAATTTGTTATTTTTAAAGTGATAGTCAGTGACAGTGACCTCACTGCTGGGATTAATTACATTAAATTTGTAACCAAAATGTATGAACGATGCGGGACTCGAACTCGTGACCTCTCGTATACCGTCTGATAGCTCTTTTACTGAGCCAACCGTTCGAGTGACGTATCGTTCTTAAATCTTGGTGTGTCTTGTTCAACTTTGTAGATGTAGCCTCTCTTGTAGAAGGAGCCAAAACCTGAGGAACCCGCGAGCCCTGCCTCGACCATAAATTTTGTTTTCAAATGTAATTTATCTTGAAATTCAAAAAGCCCAATGCTGGGTAAAAATTTGCATAAGCAAACGCTAATTTTTTGTCTGTATTGAATAATTTACCATATTAATTTTTTAATGTCGGGTTGTATATTATTTAAATTGGTGTGTTTTTTTCCAGCTTGCAACAGGACATATATCGGAGATGTGGGACGTACATATGAGCTCGAGGTGCGTCGCCCCCGAGAAGATCATTTGCCATTCATATGCTACCTAAACTTTACGGCTAATGGTGGCAATTACGGAGATATTATTCAGGTAAAGTGGGATTTGATTTAGTTATTCACCTTTACAACTTCACGAACATTTTAGTTAAATTTGCTGCAAGATTTCCATAAATGGGAACTTACGGGCTTAGTTGAAAAATACGATTATATTTCAACCTATAGCTCAAAACTCTATTTTTTGTCTGAGTGTGCAGGTGAGCATTTTGTTATGTTTCTAAAGTGATAACCCTCAGTTCTAGGATTATTACACAAATAAAATTTGAAAAACAAAATTTTATGTACGATGCGGGACTCGAACCCAGGACCTCCGGCGGTCCGTGCCTGTGCTCTAACCGACTGAACTAACCGTTCGAGTGACGTATCGTCATAAAATCTTGTATGCCGTGTTCAACGCTCAGGTTGTGGCTTCATCTACAGGATCCACTTTACAGTTGATAACCTGCTCAACCCCAATATTAGGAAATTGACTTGAGATGTCGCTATTGTAAGACATCATACAAGATTTTATAACGATACGTCACTCGAACGTTAGGCTCAGTTGGGTAGAGCACCGGCACGGAACGCCGGAGGTCGTGGGTACGAGGTCCACATCCTTCATAAAATTTTGTTTTTCAAATTCCTTAAAAAGATATCATAATTATTTTATGATAGAAATTCATTAGTATTTGGTAACATAAATACTCTTTATTAAGGAAGGAGTAAGCCAAACGGACTATTTATGTGCAGCGGTTAATATTTCAAGTTAATCAAATAATATTCAACATGTAATTGACAAACACCACAACTTAACTCTAACCGCAAAATTAATTTAGGCTCGTATATTACGCGGTTCATGATAAGCACAATAATTCCCCTCGCTTTGGCATATAATACCTTTTCTCCTTCATTTATATAAATACATATTATGTATTTAAATAAAACACTTTTAAAGGATTGAAACACGTGTAATTGTAACTGTTTTTACATTAGATAAATGGCGCTAAGCTTCATAATGGCAACTATGACAAATACTATCTTTGACTAATTTCATACTACTTTATTTTGACTATATGAAAATCATTTGTTTTCTTCTTCGTGTGAATTTTATTTTTAATCTTTGGAGGGTCGTGGTCATTTCAAGAAAATAGTGGGGCAACTATGGACTCGTACAGCAAAAGATAGGACAGAATGGAAATCTTTGGAGGAGGCCTTTGTCGGAAGACAAGCTGTACCACAGTAAAGACCGTTTGCCGATAGTATTTAGAGGCACTTTACTTTAGTAACTAATGTGTAAAAATTTGTACAGCAATAAAGGCTTTTTTATTTTTTTATTTTATTTATATATATTTTGACTAATTTCATCTGCAGTCCCCCTGAAAACGAGATCTGGAAAAGTCTTGAAAAGTCGGCTTAACTAAAATAAAAATGTTACTTTTACGCAAAAATCTAATGATATAATAGTTACAATAACCTGCGTTTTAATTCTCTAAAAGTGTTTTATTTAAATGTGTAACACTCGCGTGAATCAAAGAAAATACTACATATTACTATGTATTCAAATCAGAGCAAGGGTTTTTCAAATAGACTTTGGTGGAGTACTCAATTAAGTATTCGAGATATATATTCTTCTTCTCAGTCGATACGCTCTTGATAGTATGTACAGTCTAATAATATAGGCCAGGTCATAGTTTTCTTGAAGTTTTGCGAACCCTGATCACATCATATTGGCTATTAGACAATACCTACCTTGTTATAAACTCAAATAAATATAACACTAGTCAATATGTTATGTTTTCAAAGTGATAACCCTCACTTCTAGGATAAATACACAAATAAAATTTGAAAAACAAAATTTTATGAACGATGCGGGATTCGAACCCACGACCTCCGGCGTTACGTGCCGGTGCTCTAACCAATTGAGCTAACCGTTCGAGTACCGCCGTTCAGGATTCTTGAAAAACCTCAATAATTCTGAGCGGCACTACAACTGTGCTCGTCACCTTGAGACATAAGATGTTAAGTCTCATTTGCCCAGTAATTTCACTAGCTACGGCGCCCTTCAGACCGAAACACAGTAATGCTTACATATTACAGCTTCACGGCAGAAATAGGTGGCATTCTGTGCAAATGAGCCTCCCACTGGTAATTCCGAAATGAAATATCTTCTTATAAGTCGCTTGATCTGGTTATTTATATCGCCACCACTAGTCTAGCGTAGAGAGCGCAGTGACCCTGGAGCTACCACTGCATCTAGACTCACATTGATGTACCGGGCGTGCAAGTGAGGATGACGATTGGGGCCATAAACATGATAGATCTTTTCGCATCCTTGAGAAATTTGTACGTCTCACCAATTTTCAGTTCGTAGATAAAATGATATACACTCGATGTTGGAAAATAAATATAACATGTATGCCAATTAATTATATTAAGCGCTTATATTGAGGAATAAATACGGCAGCGGAAATAACACTGGATTTCATTGGCGTGTCAATAGCCTGCAGTAATTCACGCAATTCAACCTTTACCTTACGCCTACGAAAATAAAACCACGCTAACGTTATCCAATGAGGGTTAATATTTTTATTACATAGGTTGTAGTAATTCCATACTTTTCAATAAAATAATTGTTAAATAGATTAAATTAGGATAAATTAATGCAACGGAGAGCAGCTCGAGTTGTGGGGGACCCAGTGCTCTGTGAACGGCTGGATCACTTGGCGTTGCGTAGAGAAGTCGCTTCATTGTGTGTCTTCTACCGCATTTATCACGGGGAGTGTTCCGAAGAGCTGTTTAACCTGATTCCTGCCGCCGAATTCCATCTTCACACGACACGCCACAAGTTAGGATATCATCCTCACCATCTGGATGGGTCCTCCACAGTGCGGTTTTCAAGGAGCTTTCTTCCACGTACTACAAAGCTGTGGAATGAGCTTCCTTGTGCGGTGTTCCAGGGACGATACGACATGGGTACCTTCAAAAAAAGCGCATACACCTTCCTTAAAGGCCGGCAACGCTCCTGTGATTCCTCTGGTGTTGCAAGAGATTGTGGGCGGCGGTGAACACTTAACAAGAGGTGACCCGTACGCTAGTTTGTCCTCCTATTCCATAAAAAATAATTAGAATACAGCATGTTTTCATAAGTTTTTTTTTTTTGCAAGAGAAGGAAAATACAATTCAGTATTAGGGCTATCATGTTCGTGATGATGAACACATATCGAAACCCACTACGGACTAAATACCTCTATGCTAATTGCTTGAAAGCCTTTCTCTTGACGGGGGAAGCTTAGGAGGGCAACATTTTACAGCTAACAGGGGAGTGTCCTAAAGCGACAGGAATTTCGGACCGACTGCGTGTTAGGGTGAAAGGAGAGACGATCTAATACAATCTTACAGTCCGTTGGACTTTTGGTTTCTAGAGAGATTGCTCAAGCCGGCGAATGCAGTGATATGTATCACATCAACATATATCCTACCGCCGAATTCCACCATCGAACGACAAGCCACAAGTTATAATATCATTCCCACCCTCTGGATATGTGGCGGTCCTAAACAGTGCGGTTTTCGAGGAGCTTTCTTCCATGTTCTACAAAGCTGTGGAATGAATTTCCTTGTGCGGTATTTCCGGGACGATACCAAGATACAAAACCTACCTTCAAAAAAACAGCGCATACACCTTCCTTTAAAGCCGGCAGCGCTCCTGTGATTTCTCTGAAGTTGCAAGAAAATGTGGGCGGCAGTGATCACTTAACACCAGGTAAACCGTACGCTCGTTTGTCCTCCTTTTCCATAAAAAAAATAACATCTAATATATAAAATTCTCGTGTCATGGTGTTAAACATTAAACTCATTGACTGATTCTCATGAAATTTTGAGTGCATATTGGGAAGGTCTGAGAATCGGACAACATCTATTTTTCATCCCCCTAAATGTTAAGGGTGGACAACACGATTTTTTTTGTGACATTTTTTTAAATTTGTTCGATTATGAGTCTGCACCAAAAAAACAACTTCAAATTTTCACCGATCTACGATCAACAGTTACTTTTGTATTGCGATTTTAATATCGGCAATACAACGTTTACTGGGTCAGCTAGTATATCTATGTATATATTATGTGTGTAGAGCATAGTGTTTGTATGTTTAAATGTTTGTGTAACTGCATAATAACTATCTCTTTATTGTTGCAGTTAACGTTTGACACTTTTACCGTGGGGAAATTTGTGTCATTCACATCTGACGGGTGCCCCGACGGCCACATGACTATTGTTGAGAGAAGCCCCTCGCCACCGACCGGCCAATGGTGTGGCTCCGCGTGGGGCTACACAGTCTACTTCAGCGAATCTGATTCAATTAATATGACGCTGCGGTTAGATAGGCTCAGCCAACAGGTAACTCTCATTATTATTACTAAAGACCCTCCGTTTTTATATATAAAGAAAAAGTGTCACGTTTTTTGTCCGCGATAAACTCATAAACTACAGGGAGATGCGAAAAAAATTGTAGGTAATCATAATAATATGTCCTGCCCATTACAATGCAATGCCGCTAAGGATTCTTGAAAAACCCAAAAATTCTGAGCGGCACTACAAATACGCTCGTCACCTTGAGACATACGATGTTAAGTCTCATTTGCCCAGTAATTTTACTAGCTACGGCGCCCCTCAGACCGAAACACAGTAATGCTTACACATAACTGTTTCACGGCAGAGCCTCCCATAATTTCAATGTTTTAGAGAACTTCATTATATACGATGTGTTCGTCCCAAACCAGAGATATTGCTTTGATTGAGATTTTATAAATATTCTTTTTAACTTCTGCTCTACAGGATATGGATACTATAAAGCTACAGCATAATTATTATGGGAAATAAAGTATTGAGACGGGAGTGGGTCAGGGATTGGAAAATAAATACATTGTTTAAAGGAACAAACATTTACTTCTTGCACTTCGCCGATCTGCTGCTGTACCTCTTGCCGATGGCGGTGCCTTCAGCAGATCACACCGCACCGAACACTACTTCTCTTCTAACTTCTTCTCCTGGATCACTTTCCATTTTTCTCTACTTCTTCTTCTCTTTATTCTTCTCCTTTTCACTTTCGAGCCTGAAATAGAACTGCCGTAAGCCACGCTTTGTACGGCTTATATACCCCCGGATTTGTTCTATGTTCAAAGTGAATCTCTTCCATTCCATGTTTAAATTTAAATTGTACTAGAAATTTCTTTTAACTATTTTTATCCTGTTTATATATTTTCCATCCTATCTCGTCTGTTTGATTTGATCCTGAACTTACTAGAAATTTCCTCTAACTTTACACAACCCTAAAAATTCCTTATACTGGTATGTGTATCGAACCCGGGTCTACAGCGTCTGAAGTAAACACTTTTCTGCTGAGCTACGAGTGTTGTTGACGGAGCTGTCGAAATTATTTATGTCTTGAAGTTTGACAACTCTCGTGTTGTACGTCGAAGCGTTGCTCCGCGAGAGTATTAAAAAGAAATTTTAAAAATTTGTTTTTATCGTGAGTGTACTGTGTATTAAGTAAAGCACTGGCCATAATAATTATATTGTGCCGAACAGAAATGTATATTATACGTTACTTGTTAATGAACACATTACTAATTAGTGAAACATTATATTCAAATAAATTTAACGCTTCATTAGTGTGAAAATACGATATTGATTTTATAAACAAAACTACGAACAAAGCACATTACAGTAACGCTTTTGTGATTGTTTTGTGATATAAATTATTAATATTAATAACAATATTATTTATAAATAGCCACGGCAAATCTTTTTAATTAAAAGTCCTGGGTGGCAATAACTTCCGACACCGCTTAAGGGGCATAATTATATTTTGTAAATACATAATAAATTGTATTGTTTGGTCCAGCCTCAAAAATATTTTTATCAGTAAAAGAAATTAAGCCAGTTAAGCTATAACACATTTAGATGAGGAACAAAAAAAACGACAAAGTTTAAAGATTTTAAATACTCAAATTCTCAAAAAATCAGTCATATTATTATGAGTACCTATATACCTACACCGGATGCTTTTGGCAGATATACATTCAAATTAAAACTCAGAAGATATGTAAATTCGTGTTTATAAAAAATTACACTTAATATAAATGTCAAAGTTTTAAATTTTATCCAATTGTCGCCACTTATGAAAACTTTAGCTGATTAAATAAAAAGTTATGATATAAGAGAAAGGTAGCAAGCAACTCATTGACACTTCTTGATATCCATGCGAAAAAGTGATTCAACAAAATTCTAAAAGTTTTATACTTAACTAGCTGACCCGGCAAACGTTGTTTTGCCATATAAAGTATAATTCACGCGATAGTTTTATAAGTAATAAAATAATGCCTATATTATAGCCTGTACATCATTTTGTTCTATTGTCAATAGTTTTTGCAGCGCACGCAAAAATAGGTTTTCGATTTTACACCTTGTGTTACAAAATAGCAATTTTATTACGGATCCCTAATTTTGAAAAAAAAACATAGCCTATAGCCTTTCTCGATAAATGGACTACCCAACACTGAAAGAATCATTTAAATCGGACCAGTAGTACCAGAGATTAGCGCGTTCAAACAAACAAACAAACACTGCAGCTTTATAATATTAGTATAGATTAAGTGAAAAATAAATGTGAGCAAATAATTTTTGTAAGCCTATTAATACAAATACCCCTTTTTTATAACGGAAAAAACACCGACTTGCGTTTCTAGTTTTATATATAATTGAAAAAGTATTTTGTGATGTTTAGGCTCGTTACGGGTTATTGTTATCCAAATATTGAAGCCACAAGAGAAACGTAATTTGTTGAACATTTGATATTCGAATAATAAAATGTATTTATATTTCAACTGGAACGCGTTCAGAATGTTTCTACTCAACTAGTTGATTTGTTAATATTCCTTAAATATTTGAAAATTCACATAACCGGATGATACCAGATATTAATTAATTATGAGACAATAATGCGAAATACTCGTATTACCTTGATTATCCACAATTACACGTGTGACTCCTCCTCCCTGCGTCGTAATCCTCAGTACTGAGGGTCGTGACCACCCTTCTATATCACTTTCTCTCTCATGATCGCTCTCCATCTATTCCTGTCTCTGGCAGCGTGAAAGGCATTGTGAACCGTAGAGCCGAGAGCGGAGCGGATCTGGTCGGACCATCGTGTTGGACTGCGTCCACGAGACCTCTTCCCATCTTTTTTGCCGACCACAATGAGCCTCTCAAGGTTTCCAACGTCCTTCCTTGCGATGTGACCGAAGTATTCTGAGACTCTGCGTTGACATTCGGAAGACAATAATATATATCTTTTTCGCATGAGTTTCCCCAGAAAATTATGCCGTAACGTAAGTTGGATACAACAAATCCATGATACGCTGTCAGAACAGTTTGTCTATTAGCGACTTTTGAAAGCTCATGAAGTGCGTACGAGAATTTACTTATTTTCTTACTAAGTTCTATTGCATGTGCCTTCCAATTTAATTTACTGTCAATGTTAAGTCCTAAAAATGTTGTTGTTTCGACACTTTCTACAAAACAGTTATTGTATGTGACGTTAATTTATTGAGGTGTGATTTTTGGTTCTCGCAAACGAAAGATCATAACTTTAGTTTTCTGTAGGTTTGCTTGTAAATTATTAATGTTAAGCCAGTGTAGTGTCCTTGCTAGAGCATCATTTATATTTACTTCAAGTTGTTGCAGGCTGTCTCCTTTAATAACTATAGTACTGTCATCTGCAAATAAAATCGTAGGATATGGTATATTTGAGGGCAAGTCGTTTATATATAACAAAAACAATAAGGGGCCTAGCACGCTTCCTTGGGGTACACCGTATGTAATTTCACGTTCTCGAGAACTACTAGTTTTTTCCATTTTACTACGTGGACTTAGCTTAGTAATGTGTGTTATCTGTTTCCTGTTGGCAAGGTATGTTTGTATTAGACTGTTCCCACGTAGTCCATATTGTTCCAGTTTTTTTAACAGTATTGCATGATCAACAAAATCAAATGCCTTTGTCGCGTCCATATATACTGCACAAACTGGCATTCGTTTATCTATATTTGTGACCATGTGTTTCATAAAATCATAAATGGCCATGTTTGTGGTGTAGTTTTTTCGAAACCCTTTTTGTTGTGGAACAAGAACTTTGTTCTTTTCTAAAAATGAGTATATTGACTGATAAATGATTTTGTCAAATATTTTTGACATGATTGAAGTTGGGCAATTGGTCGATAGTTTCTTAAATTGTCTTTTTTGCCTTTTTTGTAAAGGCTTAATTATAATTGGTTTAAGTTTATCAGGATATATGCCATTGATGATGCTGATATTAATTATATGGCTAATATAAGGTGCAATTGCTGATGCTACATGTTTTAAGACTATTGTACTAAATCCATCATAACCAACACTTTTTTTGTTTTTTAGGTTCTCTATAATTTTTTTTAATATCGGAAGGAATCGTAGGTGGTAAAAATATCGATTGATTAATTTTTGGTATTTTAGATAAAATAAAGCTTTCTGTAGTTCCACTAGTTTTTGTCTTAATACGTTGGATCTGATCTATGAAGAAATCGTTAAAGGTATTAGCAAGTTGTTTGGGAGATTTTATAATTTTACTATCTTTAATATTCTGTAATATATTCTCTTTAGGCAAATTTTGTTTTGTTTTATTGATAACTTGCCATGTGGCTTTACTTTTGTTTTTTGTACCTAAAATAAATTGATTGTTTTGGGCTTTCTGTGTCAGTTTTATTATTTTTTTAAGTGTTTTTGAATAATTTGTGAGGATAGTTTTGTTTTCCTTCGTTCTATTTAATCTGTATCTCCATAGAGTATCTCTTTTTCTTTTACTACAAGCTTTAATTCCTGTTGTTATCCATTTCGGTTTATTGCGGGTTTTAATTGTTATTGTTTTTGTCGGAAAACATAGATCGTAGTATAGCTTGAATGTTTCATAAAATGAGTCGTAAGCTGTATTTGGGTCATAAGTTTCATATATATCAAAAGTAATATTATTCAGACAAGATATGAATTTATTTAGGTTTTCTTTTTGATAGTCTCGGATAGTTGTTCGCCAATACTTTAAACTGCAGGTTCTACGCACTGGATATTTAACTAGTTGCTCGGTGTGATCGGAAAGATCCCAGTCTATGACCTCACTTTTACCAGATTTGGTCTTGCCATGAGCAATGTTGTCGATATATGATCCTGACTGTAGTCTTGTGCATTCTTTTATCTGTAGTTTTAAATTATATTGAGCAAGAAATTTTTCAAGATCTAATGATGTTTTATAATTTTTTAGCATATCAATATTGAAATCACCGCACATCACAAGTCCCTTCTTAGTATTTTTTAATAAGTTATACATAATTGTGTCAAGCGTTTCGTAAAATATATCTAATTATCGTTTTCTATTACAAGGAACTCTATAAATGCATAGTATAATCGTATCATGATTAATTAAGTCAATAGCGCAACATTCAATAATATTTGTTACGGATACTTGTGCCGGAAATTTAATTTCTTTGTATGGAGTATTATTTTTGCCTAATATGCATGCTCCTCCTCTTCTTTGTTTTCTTGAAAATGTTGCAGCAACGTGATAGTTTGGTATATGTAAAATATGTTCATGTCCAGAGAGCATGTTATGCTCTGTGATACATACTATATCAACATCCACTTTTTTAGTGTATAGTTCCTCTAAATGTAAAGTCAGTAAGTCGGATTTTGTAACTAGGCCTGAAATATTTTGGTTATTATGAAAAAACGTGTTATTTTCTAGTGTCTCATTTAATGCTTTATGTGTATTTACTGTGGTATTTTTTTCGTGAGTTACTTCTTTGTTTATATGTATATCGTCATTAATTAATTAACAGAACTACTGTTGTGTATTTTATTCCACTGAAATCGATTTCTTTTATGAGATTCTTAATATCTGTCATCAGTGTTTTCATCCCAGTATTGTTCAGAGATCCCTGTTTTCCAGAGAACATGTGGTGATCATATGTCAAGTTTAAATTTGAGTCTAAAACATAGGCGTACTCGTGTCTTTGTATGTCTTTATAAAGAAGAGCGTTGAAGGCTTCTATTCTTTTATTGAATATCGTATTGTGTGGACCAAGTTGGAATGTGGGAAGACATAAGATAATATTCGTATTCTTTATAGATTGTAGGTTCTTTCTCATATCGGTTATTATGTCTACATAATTATTTGAGGATCTAAAGTCGCTTTCACCAATTAATATTACGCAATAATCTTCGGGACCAAAACTCGTAATTTTTTTATCAATATTGTTAGTTAGTTGACGTATCCCTGCGTATTATTAACTTTGTCGAAGGTATTCTCCCATATTTGAGTTATTTTGTTTCTTTTATTGCTGCTTACCAAGCACAATTTACATTTGGGCTCGGTATACTCTGTAGTGTTTGTGTAAATTTTTGTGTTCTGCAATTTTATTTTCAGTTTCTCCATTTCCTGATTTAAGCATTTAATTTCTTTTTCTGCATTGATAAGTTTTTGTTGTAAGGTTATTATATTTTGTTGTATAACTATTATATTATTACAGTTATTGAATTGCGGTAAATTTGATCTAGGAGGAGTAACTGTCGAGAATAAGTCAATAGACTGTATTGAGCGCCTCTTTTTCTTAACGTTATCACATTTTTTGACTGATGAAGTAGGGGTTAAGCAAAGGTTTTTCAATATATCATTTTCTCTTCTTAAGGTATTTATTTGTCTTTTAAGGTTATTGTTTTCTATGATTGTATTTTCCAATTCGTTTTGAGTACAGGCATGATCAGATAGTATTCTTTCCATGTCAGCTTGCATATCTTTTAGTGTTATGTTATCATTTGCTGTCAAGTCGACGCTCCTTGAAAGTTGTTCCGGTGACAGTTTGGGATTCTCGGATATAATAGGTGAAAAGAAGGAGCCATGGGAATCATCAGATTCCGAAATTATATCGGCATCAGATGTCGTTAAAGACAATATTGTCTCGATCCTGCTTTCTGGTGATGAAGTTTTGATTGATTTTTTATCGCGAAGAGATCCTGAGTTCACGCAGTATGGAGAGATTAGACCGAAATGCTGTCCAGGGGATACGTTGCATCTTTCTCCACCACAACCTCTAGCACCACAGCTCAAAGGCGTCAATGCGTTTGCGGTCTGCAGCTTTCAGTGTCCAAGTCTCAGCGCCCTACGAAAATATAGAGAAGGGTCCTTACCACTTTGGTCTTAGTTTTTACGGAAATTTTGCGATCTCTCCAGATACTTCCAAGCTGAGACATAGCGCTCTTAGCCATGCCAATTCTCCTGCGCACTTCTCTCTCGCACGAACCATCGCTACTTATGCTGGACACACGTGTGACTAGAATATTATTTATTTCAGAAACAAACGGTTATAGAAGACTTTTTACAATTCATACTTAACATTACTTAAAAACCTTTATTTTTAAACATAATAAACTAGATTTGCCCTACATGGTAATTGTAAACAAAATATGATATTTGACGTAAAAATTAAATATACTTAAATATAATATATAAAGAGATAGAGAATATTATATAGACACAAATTGAATAAAGTATTAAATGAACAAATCAAGAAAAAATGTTTTTGAAACATTTTTTAACGTCGAAAATTTAACAAAGAATGCATCTCATGCATTTTTCGTTAACATTAAAGAGTTTACAAGCACGCTAAATAATTTTTTGTCTCGTAAGGTCTTTGTAGAATCATCATCGCAAATTAATAGGCATGTTCTGGTCTTGTTGGCCTCTGGTATTACCGATAACCCACCCAAACCCATGTAGGGTTACAATTTTTTTTATTTGCTATCAAGTAAACCGCTTACCCATTTGATCTCTATAGTAAAAATATATTCATTAACTTTTCTGTGATTATCACAATATTCCAGTATCTAGATTTATATTAAAAAGATGTGGTCTTGACATATGATTTTTTTTTTCCGAAAATAAGACAGACCAGACTAATGGTAATTGACAAACCCTGCCCATTACAATGCAGTGCCGCTCAGTATTCTTGAAAAACCTCAAAAATACTGAGCGGCAGTACAACTGCGCTCGTCACCTTGAGACATAAGATGTTTAGTTTCACTTGCCCAGTAATTTCACTAGCTACGGCGCCCTTCAGACCGAAACACAGTATGCTTACATATTACTGCTTCACGGCAGAAATAGGCGCCGTTGTGATATCCACAATCTAGCCAGCATCCTGTGCAAAGGAGCCTCCCACTGGCCATGGCCCCCCTCCCGTGTCTTACTTTACTTGCAATGTAATATAAAAAAATTGCTATTCTTGTACAAGCACCGGTAAAACATTTATACCTTATATAAAGAGCTGTTATTTTTATATTACATGTTTATATGTTTAGATGAAAAAAATACGACAATAAACCGTTTCGGGTCTGTTCCCGTAACATATATTAATTAATTTCTGATAATTTTTTAGATATGAGTATATTGCACAGAACAGGATAAAAATGTAGTATTAATTATTACATATTTTCAAAAAATAACCCATGCAGAAGAAACTTTCAAGCTGTAGTGATTATGATAACTTTAATAAAATGATTTAAAATATTAACATTATTACATTTTTTGTTCTTAATACTACCAAAAACCTTAGGTATCAATTTCAGATAGGTTAAAACTGTTGAATTTGAGCTTAGCCAAAACTTCTCCCAGTGAATCCAGCCAGTACACACTCTGCTGTAGAACTATCGAGGACCCTATACACACCCTGTTAAGCTTTTACTCACATGAGAGGGTATCATAAATTGTTGGTACTTAAAGCTAACATACGGTACTTGAACCCCTTAAAGAATCTACGCCTCTTGAAGTAAAAAAGTCTCGAGGACATGTTTTGCGAAAACAAAACCACAGCCCCAAAGGAGAAATAATCGATAGACGTTCCGTGGGTTCACAATGGGGCTACAGTATATACAATTATAAAAGTGTCAATCAATGTCGAACATGAAACAAAATCAATTTCGGTCCATACAATACTAAACACTGTAATGAAATAATGACTATAACCCTTTATAGTAAAACCCCCTGGTTTTGATGATACAATATGTATATATATATATATATATATATATATATATATAAATTCCCCACTTGGGGTCAGCCCTCCTGATAAAAGATCGCCACTATGACTACCCATATAGCCAAATGGCTAATGACCCTGACTACTAAGCTAAATGTCCCGGGTTCGAATTCCGGTAGGTGCAATCATCTATACGATGAATATGGATGTTTTTTTTCGAGTCATGGATGTTTATATGTATTTATTTATGTTTGAGTATATATATTGCCTGATTGTCTAGCTATGTCTAGTTTGGGGCAAGATAATTTATGTAAGAGTGTGTCAGTATTATACAAATGTACACTATTTACGATCTTGGGCCATTGCTGGTGTTAGGCCTAGCATCGTCATGTCTTTGTCAATGGTAAGTCCAGGTAATTGGGTGGGCGGCCGCTGCCTCTCTTGCCCTTGTTTATATCCATGACTGATCCAATTATATGGGTTTCGTCCATACGCATTACATGCCATGGTATAATCATATGGTATAATCGGGCTAAATTCCACAACTCGATTACTGTGCGCCTATTTTGCGTGTATGGGAATATATTTGTTATTCCTGCCACCCCAATTCCTCCATAAACCTTAGCAAACTTTTTTCCTTCCTAAAGACTTCTGGGAGTGTGTTTGGGGTACCAAGGTGTTGAGCCCGGTAACTTGCTACACCTGGACAATGCAGAAGTAGGTACATGTGCAGCAGTGTCCTCTGCCACCATGCAGGGGGCTGTTAGTTATGCCCATATTAAAAAAATGTTTATTATAGGGACCGTGCCCGGTTAGGGTCGCCGTTATCCGTTAAAGTTGCATTCTATTGAGCTTAATAAGGCGATTTGCCATACTGGCATCAATGTTGGGGAGTGTCTCCCGTCTTTGTCTGCAGTCCTCTAATGATAATAATCGATTTTTGTGTTGATTTCTTGTGCGTTCCGGAATGTGGCTTTTGTGCCAGACAGAAGGAAGACGAAAGAAGGGTTTTGGCCCTATGCCAGTAATATTTGAGCCTCTTCTAGCTAACTCATCTGCCATATCATTTCCGCATGAGTTGCTATGACCTTTGATCCATTGTATAGTAACTTCGGTATGGTTACATACATGACATGATTATCATGATAACGTGTTATGATATACATGATATTACATGCCCATACCAGCGTAATCAGTTTTCCTGCATTTATGATGTTTAGCTGCAATTTTAAAGGTATGGTATGAGTATATCATTCCGAATTTTGTCTGACCGAGTAACACCTCCAGATTTGATAATAAATATGAAGAAAAAAAATATTAACAGTTGGTGGCAACTCATGGTCAATCGCGGGGCGAGAGGGTAGTAAGATAATAGTGTGTCCGTACACAAGGACCTTTCGACGCTTACGATTAATTAAAGAAATATTAATATAACACCAGTTCCTATATTTATTTATACTTGTAAAAAAAATATATCTTATTTTTCTAGATAGAATCGTTACTACCGCAAAAAATATTGATTGAGTCCCATCCAATAGTCATGAAAATGCTATACGTTGCAAAATATTCCAATTTTCACCCACAAGTTAGTTACCAGTTTGTTCACAATGCAAAGTTAATCAATATAAATGAACACCGGTATTTATCTTCATTAAGAGTCTCTCACTAAGCATCCCTTTATGTTATACTTACATGGCATAACTAACTACATGCTCCCGCTTCTGACTTGACTAATATTTCACATCGGCCGGGTTTTAACGGCTCACAGGTCCCCTTTATCTCATTTTAGCAGACGTATTACGAGCGCCAAGGGTTAAACTTTCGATCAATTAATTAGGCGATGATTGGGAGCACCCCAGAGACATCTGGATTTTCTCGCTAATGAATATTATTGGCGACTTATGCCATTATTTAATAAAGGCAATTAAGTTCTACCTAAAGAATCTATTCGGAATCCCTAAGGGTTAGAATATTTCAGAGAATTGAATAGATTATGTAATTACAAATACTGATTAGGGAATTATTCGGGGTTTGATTGTTTGAATTTAATGGGTTTTGTTTTAATGAGGAAAGTTCTATACTATATTTACATTATTAGTATAAATTATTACTTAGAATTATAGCACATACAATGCAGTGATTCCAAATCAAATCAAATTAAATCAAAATCATTTAGAATTTAGAAGTGGGAAGAAACTCATTGCCACTCTTTTAAAATATGTAAAGTGATACAAAAAAGTACTCAAAGCCTTACACGAGTAAGTCAAAAAAGTAAATGTAAATAAATACAAAAAATACAAGACTAATTCAGTACCTACAGTAGGTACCTACAGTTCCTACAGTAGGTACTGAATTTACGGAGCCTATTTCTGGCGTGAAGCAGTAATATGTAAGCATTATTGTGTTTCGGCCAGAAGGGCGCCGTAGCTAGTAAAATTTCTGGGCAATTGAGACTTTACATCTTATGTCTCAAATAGACGAGCGCAATTGTAGGGCAACTCAGAAATTAAGGATTTTTCAAGAATCCTGAGCGGCACTGAATTATAATAGGCAGGGCGTATCAATTATCATCAGCTGAATATCCTGTTCGCCTTGCACCTTATTGTCATAAAAAAAAATTGCATCACTCCATACACACAGTAAATATATAAAGATAGTATGCGAGCATATCTTTGTCGCATAGTTTTTTTTTTATAAATTAAGAGACGAGACGAGCAGGACGTGCAGCCGATGGTAATTGATACGCCTTGCCCATTACAATGCAGTGCCGCTCAGGATTCTTGAAAAACCCCAAAAATTCTGCGTTGCACTACAACTGCGCTCGTCACTTTGAGACATAAGACTGATGTTAAGTCTTATTTGCCCAGTAATTTCACTAGCTACGGCGCCCTTCAGACCGAAACACATGCTTATACATTACTGCTTCAAATACCCAAAAATTCTGAGCGGCACTATAATTGCGCTTATCACCTTGAGACATAAGATGTCAATTCTCATTTGCCCAGTAATTTCACTAGCTTCAGACCTCAGACGGCGCCCTTCGGACCGAAACACAGTAATGTTTACACATTACTGGTTCACGGCAGAGATAGGTGCCGTTTTGGTACCCATAATCTAGCCGGCATCCGGTGCAATGGAGCCTCCCACTGGTAAAATAGTATAAATTACCAGCTTTTACTGCAGCACAGCAGAATTAATATCTGCAGCATTGCTCCATATTGTACCATGTAGCATAATGCTGTGAAAGTAGCTGAAATAATAACTATAAATAATAGATTTTATTATGCACCTATAATAAAATCTATTTTTTATTCATACAACTTATAGTTTTACATAAAATACCCATAAATCGTAGATCCCATTTTAGAATCTAAATATATAAATAAAAATGGTGTGTCTCTCTGTTATTAAAAAATATCTCATTTTTACAAGTACATGTTGTAAATACTCGAATCCAATTTTTTTATATGTTAGTCTAACCGTTGGCAATAAGCGGGATTAACTAACATCATACACTAGTCATGTTTTTTGCCGGCTAATCTCCCAACGGATAGATTAAATTGATAGGACTTTTATGAATACGTTATAAGGAATCTTACGTTATAAGGAAGCAAGAAATGATGATAATGATTTTGGGCAAACATAATAAATTTACATGAAATCGTAAAATTCAAATTGGGAACCCCCAGTTGTACACAGTACAGATACATATACATACTTTTATTGCTAATCTGAAAGCTCATAGACAAAATATGTTATTTTCGTTTGCCCTTGTTTGTCCCAACTATTCTAGGACATCCAGAATGTAACAAATATTCTTAAAAACTTGAAAGACAAGACGATTTAATTTATACCATAAATTATGTACTTTAATCAAAGCCATGTTATTAATAAATAATTGAATAAAAATAATAAGAAATTGAAGATTAAATTATTATTACCCATATTAATATAGCCATCAAATGGATGTAGAAAAATTAACGAATGTCGCAAACGTCAGACTGGGCACTTTTATTTATATTTTATTACAAAAGTAGTCTTAAATAAACAAATACTCTTGGAGATTTTCAGAAAATATTACTTAGCAATTTGAAACTTTTTTTTTAACCCATTAAATTATATTGGTTAAAAATTATTTCAATTGACTTTTTTCTGCCGGAAGTACTAACGTAGTAACGTCAGAAAAAGAATATTCTGAGTTACCCCCAAGTCACACCTAAAGAGTTTTACTTCAGTAAATAAATATGTATTTATTTTTCTCCTCACAAAGATCTTAAAGCTAAAACAGTACAGTAAGTTGTGAGGAGCTGGTGTTTGAAGTAGGTTGACTCTGTATTACAGATTACCAAGAACCAAATTGAAATACGAAGTTTCGGTTGACGGATCGCGCATTTTCCCATCACGGAAGTGTTTCGGATCCGCAGATCGATACTAAGTTCGCGATTCGACATTTCGTCTTTCGTTTACCTTATTCCCAAATTCACTTGACATTAATTTTTCGTTGTTTTAAATTATTATAAGCGTAACTACAACCTCACTTTTTATGGTTATGTCTATGGTTCTGAAACGAAATCCATCCCCACTATTCGGATCCGAAGTAGTCTTTCGTTTCGGACCGAAACTTCGGTTTTCGATTTTGGTAATAGACCTCCTGGTCCTCATCCCTAGATATAAGGATAAAATTTATTAAAATAACATTATAATCTGTAATAGTAGTTAGAGAAGCATTTAAAATAACAATAGATTACTTCAGCTTATAAATTACCAGCAATATAATGTGCGTGTGTGTGTGTGTGAGTTAAGAAAGTGAAATATAAGCTTTGTGGATATATAATATCAAATAAGGCAAAATTGTGACATAACCAGTACACTGTAGACTAAGAAATAATATTGTAACATTATCTATTATGTTGTAACTGTGAATGTTACCATATAACATGTAGAACAGACATTTACGACAATTGAAATTACGTGAAATTTGACGAGTAAGTCAGTCTTCCTCGTAATTACAACTGAATTCTCGTTTGTAGGGTGTTGGATACAATTTCGACTTCAAGTTGGCTTACAAGTTTCTAAGACGGAGTGAGGCGAGGCTGCGGTACGGGAATACGACTTTGGGGGCGTGGAGGGGGGAGAAGGTAGCTGGTACTTACTGCGACCGAATACTGAGTGAGTGCGATGTACGGGCTTGCCGCATCCAGTCTCCCAACTTCCCTGGCGTATACCCTCGCAATGCGACGTGTACTTATCGCATCGAACATACAAAGGTATACTGTAGCAAAGTTTATTGATGTAATTCTATGATAACTACGCTTTATTATACTTATATATCTATCTATCTTTTCTATGTATATAATGACGACCTATATAGCCGAATGGTTAGTGACCCTGACTACTAACCTAGAGGTCCCGGGTTAGAATCCCGGTAGGTGCAATCATTTGTGTGATGAATATAAATGATTGTTTCCGAGTCATGGATGTTTATGTGTATGTATGTATGTTGAAGTAAGTATATTGTATTAAATATATCGTTGTCTTGTACCCATAGTACAGGCTATGCCTAGTTTGGGCAAGATAATTTGTGTAAAAAGTGTGACAAAAAAAATGAAAATTGTCTATGTTTGAGGCTCTTTCACGCATAAACCACTGATCCTATCAACATGAAACTACTACCATTCGATGCGAAATTTATCCTAGATGGTTTATCGCTACTTATTTTTTATTGTATTTGTAGTTAGATGAATATAATTTCATTTATTTCCTTTTAAAATTCGCCCTGCGAAGCGGGTGGGAACGGCCTATACTATATATATAGTATATATATAGTATACCTATATATATAGTATACTAGAATATCAATCATTACGTTGCCACTGCGTGAAGGTATTCGTAGCGATACTATTGAACTTATGCAACTCTATGATAACTATACTTTAATATATTAATATATATATATATATATATATATATATACTATAATGTTTGATTAAGGATTTGTCTGCTTCGCTGCGGTCCAACTAGATACCACACTACCTAAAAACAAAACAGCCTTCTTGTTACGGGTACTATGAGATGCTTGACACTCAATTGTATCTTTCAAATTTTTTAACATACGCTTCGTGTTATTTTACATTGAAATTAATAAAATACAAAATACTTACTGATGATAATTAAGTGATCCAAGTGTCTTTCTTATTTCTTGTAGTATTATTTTTACAAAGTTTTACTACGTACACGGCATTTTAGTTGCAATTATTAGCAAACAGAACATGTGGCACGTCAACTTCACACATTGTTCGAGATTGGCTATAGTACGCCCACTATGACTGCGGTATCTAGTTGGAACACAGCGGAGACCAATCCTTAAAGATAGAATAATCTAAGACTTATAATATCTATCACTCGCTACCTGATCCAGGCACGACCGCGTGTATTTTTTACTCATCAATAACGATTTTGTTCTTTCTAACCCCTTCCCAGTCATATCATACTATATTTACTTTCCAGGCTTCGTTCGCTACGCATGAATGTTTACTTAAAACAAAATTAAAAAAAAGGAATGGTCATAAAACATATCAACGCAGTCAGCGACTATTTTTCAAAAGCAATAAATACCACGTGACGTATAAATTGCCGAGTAATAAAAAACAAAAGCTATTTTACTCGTACGCCCATAGATCTGGGTTAAAATCGTTACCTATTTACATGAGAACGGACGTCACACATACAATAGCTGGGGCCCGCTGTTTGTGTTAATATTTAATTTAAAATTCACACCAGACTACGCCACACTCACATACAATGCACATAATAAATGGATGTGTCGGTTCTCAAATTTCCAATGTATGTTTGCCGAATATGGTGAAATATTTATTTCTACTGCTAGGTATATACGTTTTATTTGTACATTTCAAATGAGATTTTGTCACCTTTCGTTTTTATAAGCGTGATTTACCTTTAGGGTTACGCCGCGATATTTTTATGATATCTCAAAGAAAATTCCTTTGTGTTTTCATTTTTATCAAGCAGAACTATTGAGCTACAGAATATTTGATATTAAATATATTGACACTTATTTTATAAATATGTAAAATATAGTCATGATATAATAATTGACGACCCATATAGTCGAATGTTTAGTAACCCTGACTACTAAGCTAGAGGTCCCGGGTTCGAATTCCGGTAGGTGCATTCATTTATATGATGAATACGGATGTTTGTTTCCGAGTCATGGATGTTTATATGTATTTATGTATGTTTAAGTAAGTATATTGTATTAAATATTAAAAATTTAAATACTAAAAACATTAATTATAGAATAAAGGATTACCTATTACATAAATTATAGCAGCTAAGAGAATTGGAACCTGCTAAGTCATATTTATAAGGTATATTTATTCGTTTTTAAGTCTTTTAAAATATTTTCACTGTGTTCATTTAATTTATAGCATAAGTTATTGTTGAGTTGCGACGTATTATTAAGTGTTATGAGCATTAGTTGTTAACCTTTGTGGTTTTTTTTAGATGCTAATTTGACCTAGTTTTATATCGGTATATGTAATATGATAAATAAAAAAAAAATATATATATATATATATCGTTGACTGGCAACCATAGTACAGGCTATGCCTAGTTTGGGGCAAGATAATTTGTGTAAAAGTTTGTCAAAAAAAATATATATAATTTTATATGGTATTTTATAAAGTATAGTTTAATAATTATTTTCAGTACTACATAATTTTTTTGGCTTAGCTATTGTTTATTATGAATTTGTACCAAACGAAGGTTTTTATTATCCATTAACAAATATATAAATATTTGTTTTTACAATTACGGCCTTACAAATAAACTTGGTATAAAGTAATACTTGAGATTTTTTTATGAAAATTAGCGACGAGACGAGCAGGACGTTCAGCTGATGGTACAATTACCATTGTAATGGGTAGGGGTAGTATCAATATACTACCCCTACCCATTACAATGCAGTGCCGCTCAGGATTCTTGAAAAACCCAAAAATTCTGAGCTGCACTACAACTGCGCGCGTCACCTTGAGACATAAGATGTTAAGTCTCATTTGCCCAGATATTTCACTAGCTACGGTGTCCTTCTGACCGAAACACACTAATGCTTACACATTACTGCTTCACGGCATAAATAGGCGCCGTTGTGGTACCCATAATCTAGCCGGGTTCCTGTTCAAAGGAGTCTCTTGCTGGTTTAGAGTTATACTTGAGAATAAACCAAGAATATGCAATGTGTTGACTATATATATCACTAACAATACTGTCAATACAATAATAATTCAGAAGTTTTCCTAAAGCCAGGCAGCCTTGAAAATAAACGCGGGAACCGTTTAACGTCCGAAAAAACCATTATTAAGCAAAATGTCAATCATATTCTTGGCTTATTCTCAGGTCTCTAAACCAAGTTTATTTGTAAGGCCGTAAGACTTTATTTAATTTGGTAGTAATTGTAAATAATTTTAATTAGACATAACTGTGGCTAATTTATTATAATACATTGATTGTTGTAGATACCCGCGGACAAACACGTATTGTTGGCTGTCAGACAAACCAACAGTCATAAAATACATATCAAAGATCAAATTGTGAAGTACGATAGAAGCCAACGTGTTCTTAAGTAAGTGAAGTCTGTACAATTGTTTTGTAGAAATAATTATCCCTAATTACATTATAAATGTGAATGTAACTTTGTTACACTTGAACGCTGGAGCTACTGAACCGATTTTCATGAAATTTGGTACAGCAATAGACTAGAGCTTGGGAAAGGACATAGGCTACATTTTATCCCGGAAAAAGCCGTGGTTCCCGCGGATTTTGTGAAAAACTGAATTTCACGTCCATAAGCTATAACTATACTAATAGTAGGTTTAGTTTGCCATAGCAGTTTTCCTCGAAAGAAGATTTATATAATATGTTGGGAACGGGAGTAAAAACAGGAACCACACCTGGAATTGGACATAAGATTATCTTCAATTCTAAACTTGCTTATTATTTAAAAAAATCTTTATCTAGGCTGACGAAGTCGCGGGCATCAGCTAGTATTTAATAATTTCAAATAAAAACTTACACGTCTCGACGTGGACTGATGTCATTACCAGATGGATCATTAAAAATTTGCTAAATGGCACAATTGAATATTTGTTACTGTCTTCTACATAATAGGGACTCTTAATGTATCTCATGATCATGCGGGCACGTGGCTAACACTATTGTGAGCTGTCACCCTTATACGTGACATAAATGAAGCCCCTCCGATCAAGTAATTATTTTGTGACTTCAAACTTTTTTCTTTTGTAACTCAATTCAATTTAAATGTAATATTTAAAGGCTTCTTGCTTTTATCTGCCTTATTTACGATAATTCTATCATAGTAAATATATTCGACTATATACGAAAGTGGAAAGATATGTAATTTCCCAGTGGGCATCAAGTCTTTTTTTTATGCAAAAGTGTACGTGTCAGCTGATGTTAGTGCCCACACCTGCAACTACAGGAGCGTTGACGGCCTTTTAGCCTGTAACCCATTGCCCAAGAGACAGACAAGTATACAAGTACCATGAACTTGGTATAAGTGTTATACTTTGTGGTCAAGGTACACATCCCATATGTATCCCCTGATGGAAAACATCTACAAGCGTTACTATTTCTAGTACATAATAATTAATACACAGAATAATTACAGAGATGCACTATATTTTAAGTCGTTTGAGACTAAGATATAAAGACTATAAAGTAAGGGACGAGACGAGCGGGACGTTCAGCTGATGGTAATTGATACACCCTGCCAATTACAATGCAGTGCCGCTCAGGATTGAAAAACCCAAAAATTCTGTGCGGCACTACAACTGCGCTCGTTGCCTTGAGATATACGCTGTCAAGTTTCATTTGTCCCGTAATTTCGCTATGTATGGCGCCCTTCAGACCGAGTCACAATAATTACACATTACTGCTTCACGGCAGAAATAGGGACCGTTGTGGTACATTAAAATCTAACCGGCATCCGCATCGGTGCAAAAGAGCTGGTGAAATCTAACAGCAAATGGATTATCTTCTCGTTGTTTTACTTTAATCTCAAAGAATAAATAGGATTTATGTTATTCTGTTTATTTTTAGGCTGTGGGATCAATGTAACGTAGTCCAAGACTATCTAACAGTATGGGATGGAGCGACAAGAGATTCTCCTGTACTGGTCAGAATTTGTGGTGGAGATGCTGTCCCAGATATTATAAGCCGAGGTCCTCACATGCTGTTGGAGTTCCACACTTCACCGTATGATAATCCGTTTCATCCAGTCCCCTTGAGTTACTTACCAGGATTCGAGTTGGAAGTACAGGTGTGTAAAAATATAATCACAAAAAAACTCTTAATTTTTTGTAAGTATTTTTACAGATTTCATCAAATAAAATAAAATAAATATCACTTTATTGATATAGAAATCATACATTTAAATGTCAATAGTTGATTTTACAACCGTGCACAAAAAGAACCATTTTTTATCCGAGACTTTTAGTAATGTTGAGACTGATAGTAATGTCGAGGATAAAATGGTTTAGTGGACGAGTTATAAACTCTGCTTTTCATTTCGATTGCGAGGAAACAATACAGTAGGATAACATGAACATTATTAACAATTTTAGCAAATTTGAAGAAATGAATAAACACACGAAAAACCATTTTTTTTTTGTTCTGTTCGTCCATCTGGACAGGCAAAGGGGTCAACAGCCCATACAGCCAGAATACGAAAAGACAAGACCTGTTCCCCGCTGTCCCGCCGCTTTTTTTTTAATCTTACGACATTGATATTAGGCTTGGGCTCCAGACCTATACAGCCTACTATTAAATTAATTTTGTAATATATACATTTTTTATTTAATTAAATAACCTACTGTATTTTAATTAACATTTTAATATCTTTTATGTCTTAAAAATACATGAGGCAAATAAATTAAAATAAATATTATAAAGTAACAAATTCTATCTCTGAACTTTTTATTGTGTTTGGCTGTATGGCTCATTTTCTTTGCCTTAAAATAGACACATTTATGAGTAGATACTTTTATGCACTTGTGCACATCTCAATATTTACATCTTCGTTGTTTTATTAAATTATTTAAATATTTACACAATTTCAAGTCATACATTTTGCATCGGAAACGTTAAAAATCGCGCGAATCTTTGATCCTCCGTTTTTCCACAATTGCGCGTCTCGTATGGAACTCGTTGCCTCGCATAGCCTATAGCCACTTACTGGTGTCATATACCAGCACCAGTATTCCCCAACAAATAAGCATTTCAGCCTGTATTTCAGTGGTATTATCCATTGGCGGAATTTGTTTTTGTATCATGTAAGCCTGTTCACTCTGCCAGCTCGTCTGTTCGTTTCATACGGCTAAAAATGAAAAAGGTGTTTCATTTTTAGCTATATACACTTGTTAATAGAAATGATAAATGTATGAATTTACAGATAACTTTATTTAAATCTTTCAATAATAAGAATTGCCAACAGAAACGAAAATCTTAATCTATTACTATTTCAGACAGTGATTTAACATTAATGAAATTTTCATTGTTATTTATACATCAGCATAAATGATGTAATATTTGTTCAACCGCTCTAACAAAAATAAACTTTTAGAAAATTATTAAAACAATAAATGAGACAAGTTGCTTACATGTACACATTACAATAATAAAGAAATTGTATAAGTTTCGTGTAAAACATGATGTATAAAGGCGTTTGATGTTCAGCAAACCCATGAGACTTACGCGTGCTATAAAATCGATCAGTGCACCAAAGGAGGGTACTTCGATAAAAATAATTGTTATTCCATTAGGTATTGTACGTGGAGAAAGATTCACATTCGTACGTGAGCTCGGAAGGGCGGTGCCGATTCGTGCTTCGCTCGTCAGACAAAACAAGTGGCGTGTTGAGAAATCCACGGCATTCACTGCCACCGAACACGTCTTGTGTTTACTATTTCCAAGTAAGTGAATACAAATAAGATTTATCTTGCCATTTGTATCAATAAATATTTCATATTTTAAACATATTATGTACCTACTGTATAATGATGTTTACTTAAATGAAATCTAAGCGAATATTCGCTTTGTGAATCTATCACGATTTTCGTTTACTTTTATGCATATAAATCTTTACAAAGGATTTTGGTTCATTTAGGTAACTTACTCCTTACTTAACTTTGTATAAAACAATTGACTAGGATTAAAAAATGTTTTTAAACATGACACAAATCAAAACTTCATCAAGGTGAGGTTATTAACACGAAAAATAGATGATTTTTGTTTTATAGTGTAAAGTATAGTTCCCAATTAACTAAATTGACTGCTTATAACTTACTTTGCAAGTTTTGATCTGTTTGTTCCGACTATATCCAATCGAGCGTCACACAAAACTTCGACTAACGGCCGTTTTCAATAACCTCTCTATCCTAAGTTTAACTTACTAGACGTTGACAAATCTATTCTTTTACGCTTACTAACATTTCAATAACCTATGGACAGTATTATAGTATTGGACTGTAACTATATTGGACATAACTATAGATAGATAAGATCTTGTCATTAAACGGTGACAGCAATGTATCCGTAAGTTAAACTAAGGTTAGATAGGCTGTTGAAAACGGCCGTTAAGATATAATCAGATATTTCAACATTATTTCTACACTGTAAACAAACATAACGACACATATTATGTAAATTTGACACTACTTCATTACTTATTATAAAGAAAATAAATTATAGTAAATAAAACATGTTTTAAAAAGTCAAATTATGTTTTCCAATATGGAGAATTCATTCTATCTAGTCTATTAATATATTAAAACTAAAGTAATTAAAGTTTAATAGTACCTAGGTAACACTGAAAATGTTTAAAAATTAAAAACGGCTTAATAGAAAGTTGCCAATACTTTTATTATTTTTCGAAGTAATCACCGTTCCTTTCTACACATAGTCGCATTTGATGGAACCACTGAGAAAAGCAGTGGGCCCATTCTTCCTTAGAGGTCTCGTAAAGCAAATACCTCGAATTTTATCTTTACTTCTTGGGAATAAATAGAAGTCGCAGGGCGCCACGTCAGGACTCTATGGCGGAAGACTAAGTATCTTGACACCTGCTATAGACAAATATTCAAAAGTCCGTTTTGCGGAGTGCGCTGAAGCATTGTCCTGGTGAAGGATGATCCTGCTTCGAGGGTGCTGCTGTCAATTTTTTTCCAAGACAACAGGCAAACAGTGATTGACATACTAGTCTGCAGTAGCTGTCCTTCCATCTTCTAGCACAATTGTCGCGAAATGGCCTTTCCGACCAAAGAATGAGGCAATCATCTTTTTTCTTGACTTCTTCCTTTCTTTACCTTAGTTGGCCGATCCTCGAAAGGAAACACCTACTGAGCTGATTATCTTTTAGTTTCGGGTTCGTAGCAATATATCCAGCTTTCATCACCTATGACGATGTCAAATACAGCATTTGAGTCACCGCCGTTGAACTTATCTAACATTTGGCGACACCAGTTCATGCGAACGTGTTTCTGGTCGTCGGTTAAAGTATGGGGAATCCATCTGGTACAAAGCTTCCTGACGACTCAATGTTCGTGTAATATTTTTTGACCTTGACTCATACCAATGCATAGGCTTACCCGTATCTGCTGATAGGTCATTCTCTTATCTTATTATCTTAGATTATCATTGAGATTGCTAAGTCCACGCTTAAACTCGTTAAACCAATTGTAAACAGTGGCACGACATTGGGCTTCATTAAAAATGCTAATCGCAGCCTATCATAGCCTTGTTGTTGAGCAAGCCCACAACGAAAGTCATAATAAATCATAGACAGAAAATTTTCTCGCGTTAGGTTCAATTTGGCGTGCAACAAAAGTTATAGATTTGCCGCCAATTCACAAAAAAACAAATGACAAATGAATGCAATTATACTAAATTACGTTACCAAAGAGTTCTAAAATTGAAATTCAAAAAAAGTTTTCGGTAGCAATGTTTCTAACTGGCCAGTTTTAAACATTTTCAGTATTACCCACGTATCACCGCACATAGAACTCTCCATTGAAAAATTACTTTCATCTTTTAAAGTCAAAGTTAATTTTATATAGAATCGTCTAATTAGATGATAATAATAATTTCGTAGTTAGAAATATAAATAATGTTCTTCATCAAACAAGTTTCATTCATTTTCAGGTTCATTAAATACATTCCAAATATCCTTGTTACTGTATAAATATTAAGCCCACATTATCTGCTAGCTATCTTTTATTATATATGGGAATATACAAATATGGGAATAAAATCCAGGAGCTAATAGAAGGGACAGAATTGTGCTCGAATTTTCCGCAAAATTTCCTTTGGTTAGTAAGAGGAATCTTCCGCCTAAAAATAAAATATAATACCTATTTCTACCTTCGAATCTCAGAATTACTTTTATATCGTATATTATATAAATATCATATTTGTGACGGTCAACAACTATGGCTGCCTAGGTATTACTTTGTTATGTAAGTACATGTCACTCTACTTTTACAGCATCTACTAAAAGCTCACATAGAGTGAGATATGGTTCCCACCTCGTATTTTATATAGAATTTCCAAATAATACTATACATTAATTTTTAACGAATTGTACGAGACTAAACTAAAACAAAACTAATCTTGCTCGAACCATCGCTTGCATTTGATCGGATATGCTTTGGATAATTTTTTAGATGGCAGTTTAGAACATCTATCGTTTTCATGTGTCTCTGGTGAGTTTGGGTGGGCTTATTTTCCTTTTCTGGGATATAATTGTCGGATTTAAGTACGGGCTTCGGGCGGACCATTGGAAATTTCATATCCCGACATTAGCTAAGCCTCTTAGGTCCGACAACGTTATCGTACATGAGTGTTTTCTTCACCAATAAGAGCTTTATTATGAAGGATGTGAAAAGTTTTTTAAAAATTTCCTAACCATTACGGACTAATCGTAAGTGGCTTTATGACACATAGATATTGTGGGTAAGAAGCGTTCCCATGTCTACATCTTTTCTCGGGACTCCATTCTGGTCATCTTTATTCATAATCCTACTCTCAACGTTTAACAAAACCTAACCACTTGGTCATTACCCACCTGGCACGTTTTTGGACAAATCTAAATCCCTTGACTCGATGAAGTCTGGGCAGCTCAGGAACCCGTACTGATCTCTAAGCGAATTAATTTTGTTCTTCGCACATTGTGCGACATTGAAGATCAACCCCCCCGTCCCCTTGTTTCAACGGCGGTAAGAAAATGGTGTCTCAAAGTAATTAGGCCAATATTGTCCTCATTAAGATCATCTCGAAGAGTACTATGTCGGATTCTACCACTTCCTGATTTACGCGTATAAAGATAGGTCTCCCCATACCTTCTAATAGTATTCCTTAACTTCGTACGAGTACGACTTTTAAGGATAAAGCCATCTCACGTTGGGTTTGTGTTTCTAACAAAACAAAAAGGAATGGTGAAAGTAAAGAATAAACTATAAAAAATAATTTTGTTTTTTGTAAAATAATTACACAAGCTTAAAACTTACCTTAATATTATTATCAAGTCCGAAACTTTCGCAACAAACATTTTCACAAACGAATGAATGTTTAAGCAACATTTTAAACTTTCAATTTTTTGTGGGTTGAACTATGCGGCCAGGATTTATAAAAAGCACACTTACAAGTTTAACAAGTTAAATATATTTATTTAATTTTGTTCTTTCTTGATTTGAAATCACGAGAAAAGGATGGGCCAAGGTATTTTGCCGCTGTGTGTATGTTTTATAAGTTGTTTGTTCACAGGGTAAAGCCAATGAAATAGTATGGGTGTCGTTTGTGAAGTATCACGCCGCAGGAACAGAGCCGGCAGGTTTTGATCAGCAGAAGGACTGTTCTTCTCAACTTACCATATGGGATGGTGCGGCACCCGATGCTGACCTCGACAGGAAGGTAGTAATTCCTTTATCCATATTATAAAAAACCGCGAGTCTTATTGTATGCTATTCATAGGGCATCGTAGCTAGTGAAATTACTGGGCAAATGAGACCTGATATCTTATGTCTGAAGGTGACGAGCGCAGTTGTAGTGCCGCTCAGAATTTTTGGGTTTTTCAATAATCCTGAGCGGCACTTCGCTGTAATAGGCAAAGCGTATCAATTGAACCATCTTTTTTTTATCGAATTTTACCATCAGCTGAACGTCCTGCCCATCTCATCCCTAATTTTCATAAAAAAAAAGGTTTTAGGTAGGTTTGTGGAAGACCGTTCCTTAATTACTTCGCATTGTTAAGGTTAATCCAGTTGAAGAGCATGGAATTTATATATTAAGTGTGTATGTTCGTGGTGAGGGAAGTTTACAGAAGTTTCGAGAAGAATCCTTTACTTACTTCGAAAACTAACGATAAAAACAAGAAGTCCTTCTCAATTCATAAGACACAATAAACATTTGCATAACTAGTGTACTAAATATTTTTATAATTGTTACCGGGAACAAACGTAAACTTGTTATGCCTACTACTTGGTTTAAGTCGAGTTGGTAAGCCTATTATTTGGCGATAAATATGCTTTTACATCTAAATCCCAGAAAAGGTACAAAACAAATATGTTACTAAAGAAATAATTGTTAACAAAATTATGTGGTAAAGGTTACTGTTATATAAATTACTTTCTTAATGACACCATAATTTGGGAATGGAGGGACCACCGAATGAATTGTAAATAAAAGAATGAAAAAAAAATTCGGCTGTTTCTTGCGTCCATTTTCACAGTTCAGACAAATATTTTCAAAAGTGTGATAGTAGAGTTTGGCATCCAATAAGTAGTTAAATAATTCCTATTTTAAAAAATACATATTTAATTAGAATTAGAATTCCACCTTCGCACGACACGCCACAAGTTAGAATATCATCCCCACCATCTGGATGTGTGGCGGTCCTCCACAGTGCGGTTTTAAAGGAGCTTTCTTCCACGTACTACAAAACTGTGCAATGAGCTTCCTTGTGCGGTGTTTCCGGGACGATACGACATGGGTACATTCAAAAAAAGCGCGTACACCTTCCTTTAAGGCCGGCAACGCTCTTGTGATTCCTCTGGTGTTGCAAGAGAATGTGGGCGGCGGTGATCACTTAACACCAGGTGACCCGTACGCTCGTTTGTCCTCCTATTGCATAAAAAAAATGAACTATTTGAGTATACTTTAATCAGATTAATTAAACCAAGTGAGTAATAAACATGATGATGTATGAGAATTAGTTACACATTCCAGATGCCATAGCAGAAAAGACGCAGCTAATTAAGATAACGAGAGTCGCAATTTCAAAGCGAAATATTGCTATTTTCATACCCAACTCGAAACAACAGTAAACATAATTCAATGAGAGAATTGGCGCAACCAACGCGTGGAGTAATGAAATGTTGATTAACTTAACCGCAAGCAAAACTCTTGTAGACTAACGTGATGATACATACAGAAACGATATAAAATTGGGTGGCGTTCACCGCTTTTATTCATGCCATTTCACTTTGCCAACTACTGCTACCTCCCCACTTAATGTTGGGAGCCAAACATTAATTTTCTTTAATGTGTCTGAGCAATCTTTCCAACTTCTGCGCGAACTGCAGTGCGGTGTTTCGTTTCATTCATCCGCCATTTCTCTTGCATTAAGAATGAACTACACCGGAGATATTTTTTGTTGGCACTTTAATCAGGAAACTTTACAGCTCAGATAGTCCCAGTAAATACTCCACCTGGCAGGTAAATCTCTTATACAGCTTACACACTTCAAAACTAGGTTACGCGGAATTGCATTGAAATATGTGTGTTTGTTGCGATATAACATGGATTATGTTGAACAATAGAAATGTAAGGTATGGAGGATATTATACCTCTGGAATAAAATCAATAACTGTACATATGAGTGTATTTTATAACAGCCGGTTCTTCAAATTCAATACCCATTTATAAAATTTTGTTTCGTCATAAATTACTAAGTCTTAGTGAATACATTGTAAGATTTGCTGGCACTCTAATGAATAATTTCTTTACACACTTAATTTCTCTACCAATGGGAGGCTCCTTTGCACAGGATGCCGGCAAGATACGAGTAATTAGTACCACAACGGTGCCTATTTCCGCCTTAATGCAGTGATATGTTAACATTATTGTGTTTCGGTCTGAAGAGCGCCGTAGCTAGTGAAATTACTGGGCAAATGAGACTTAAAATCGTTTGTCCGAAGGTGTCGAGCGCAGTTGTGAGTGCGCAGAGCGGCACTTCGTAATGTAATGGGCAGGGCGTATCAATTACTATCAGCTGAACGTCCTGCTCGTCTCGTCCCTTATTTTCATAAAAAAACTTCTATAATCAAATACATCATCATCATCAACCGGAAAACGTCCACTGCTGGATTTAGGCCAACCCCAAAGATCTCCACGGCAATCGGTCCTGCGCTGCCCTTATCCAACGTATTCCGGCGATATTGAGCATGATCGTAGGTCCATCTTATGTGGGGCCTACCAACACTGCGTCTTCCGGAAATAATAATGAATAATGAAATACATGAATTCATTAATTATTTTAACAAAAAATATCTTAGTTACTTTGCACCAATTTTGATTTAGTGAATTTATAAATAACATAGTTCAGTTTCAGTTTAAAAATAATAACAATAAAGTTAAGACACTTTCGGAGACATAATTCACAAGCAATATTTTCAAATTGTTGTCAAGATGAAAACACCTGGGAGCCATCAATCTTCACGAAAACAGTATCAATAAAATAGATTCAATTTTCGTTTATTCATATATTTTTGTTAAGGCTTAGGTTGAAACAAGATAGAAGTTCGAAGATTATGCTTAGAATCTTTATCGAACTTATAATTTAAATTTAAATCTATTTGATCGGAAATTCTAAGGACTATTTGTTTAATTAATTTCAAGATTCGAGATATTGTTATTTATTTAACGATAGTATTTCTAATTGGATTGAAACAACTTTTATTATTTAAATTTGATGATAATAAATTATGCATGCAAAATCTATGTCAAAACTTTAAGTTTTATAATGTGTTCATTGCAACCATCTCCATATAAGTGATAATTAAGGCGTGTAGTAAACAAAAATCCTATATTGTATTAGAATTATAGCTAAAATGGCAACTATATAATAATTTCATTTATAAATTTATACTTCAACAATATGTTGGTGCTGGGGCTGCGACTGCCGAAGACGGCAAGCGTCGCAAATATGTTGGTCTCAGTGAGTCATACATCTTTGTGCCGTTTGGTGTCGAGACACTTAGCCCGTGGGGCCCAGAGGCGCGGAGAATGTTCAAAATACTATCTTCGTGCCAATGTCAATAAGGCTACTGAAAACCCAAGCGCTGGCAGCTATTTCGGTCAACGGATCAGCCTTGCTATCCAACGCGGTAATGCTGCCAGTATTCTTTGTACGCTTCCACGTAATGATAGTTTTAATTTTATGTAGTCGTAGTATTGTAAATATAGTTATAAGATTTGTTTTGTTTGAATAAAAAATACACATTATGTAATATTTTTTATAGATGGGGAGGAAAATCGAGTGTACATACGGGTTAACTTATGGTATGTGATTAGCCCTGCCCATTAACTCTTGTATCACCAGAGGCATCACAAGAGTATAGCTGACCTTGTAAAGGGGCGAATAAACGTAAATATGAATTTGAAAACCGAAAGCACATTGGTGCGTGTGTGGAGCTAGAACTTGGGACTAAAATTATTATTTGCAGCATCGATATTTTTATTATACATATAATATGAGTATATATATTTCGTCATAAATCCGTGAAAATAGCACGTTGCTATCGATCTTTAGTGTTATTGAGAGGTAAAGATAATATTAATTTAATATATTATACTAGCTGACCCAGCAAACGTTGTATTGCCGATATTAAAATCGCGATACAAAAGTAACTGTTGAACGTAGATGGGTGAAAATTTTAAGTTGTATGTATTTTTTTATTGCTGACTCATAATCAAACAAATTTAAAAAAAAATCGTGTGGACCACCTTTAACATTTAGGGGAATGAAAAATAGATGTTGTCCGATTCTCAGACCTACCCAATATGCACTCAAAATTTCATTAGAATCGTTCAAGCCGTTTCGGAGGAGTTCAAAGTTTAACACCATGACACGAGAATTTATATATTAGATTAGAGCATAATATAAATATAGACGTCACACTTTAACACAATTAATATTTTTTGTTTAGTTGGAGATGACTGACAAGAGGTCTCTATTGGGATCGTTTTGTCGAGAAGAATCCCCTCGACTCTGTGACCACGCTTTGCTGTCCAATGCAACCCGAGCCACCCGACCCTGTGCACCTTTAGAGAGTTACATCACCACGGGGCCATCACTCACCATCCTTCAGGTATTCTTAAATTATGTTAATTATTATTATTAGTATTCGTAATGGGCATGGCGCATCAATCACCATCAGCTGAACGTCCTGCTGGTCTCGTCCCTTATTATCATAAAAAAAGTAGAGATGTTAGACGACCGCAAACATGGATTCCCGGGCTCTCACTCTGCAGTACAAATGCAACAAAAAGACCCGAAAGTATGGACGTCATTAATAGTATGGGCCGTGAATCAGGGAATCAAAGACCAAAACGAATTAGGCGGTAAGTGGACAGATTAGTGTCAAGTGTTTCACGCCGCCTCCGCAGTTCCGCCGTGACCACGATTCATGCAATTGGATCGAAATATCGGCATCAAATTAATAAAATATGTATTGTGAGCACCTATCATAATAACTACAATAACCAACTGTAATCAAAAACCTCAATGTCAGCTCCACTTATTTAATAATGTTTTATTAGTAAGAAATTATTTAAAAGGAATTGAGGCACAAATATAGATGCTGTTCATCACAGCTTTACTAATTATGAAGAGTGGTCCGTTGCCCGTCATAATTTATATAAGTAGCAACTCTTCTGAGATTTGCATGGCACTTAACCTCTTTTCTCCTTCGTGCCTTTAATATTATAACGAAGTATAATGTCAATGGAGCGAGTTACCTCATTAACGTGAGGCTTAACCTAATCAAAGGCATGTTTCGTGAGGTTCATGTTCAGAATTCTCGGCTTCTTAGATAACTGAAACAAATTTACCCATCAACACATATATTGTGTTAAGTGAAGTAACAACTCTTGTTATACACTATATTCATTAGGACCCTGACTATTAAGCTGGAGGGCCCGGGTTCGAATCCCGGTAGGTGCAATCATTTATATGATAAATTTGGATGTTTGTTTCCGAGTCATGGATGTTTATTTGTATTAAATATATCGTTGTCTTGTAACCATAGTACAGGCTACGCCTAGTTTAGGGCAAGGTAATGTGTAAAAGTATATACGTCAATATATCAGATAGCTAAATCGCTATCCTTTTATTTATTTTATAACTCAGCCAATTATTTGGCAACCCGGTCCCCTGCTTCTATTGAGCAGGTTAGTAAGTCGATTAGCACTGCTTCTATTGAGCAGTGTAATAGCTTGTTGGACTCTGCTCCTATTGAGCAAAGTAATTATTTGATTAACACTGCTTCTATTAAGCAGTCCTATAGTTTAGTTTCTGGTTTGGAATATGTTCCAAATTATTTAAATTAGTCAATAAGACAATAGGGGACTCCTCTAGCAATATAAATACACAATTTACAAGTAATAGTAAACATAATAATTGTAAAGTTATAAACCTGATGCACCAAAATATGCAAAGATTGTTAGGTAAAGAACTGGAACTGGAGTTACTAATGAACCATGAAAATATTGATATCTTATGTCTTACTGAACACTGGCTTAGAAAATATGAGCTCATTTTTAACTCCAGTGGTCATCGGGTGGCAAGTGTGTTTAGCAGAGAAAAGGCAACACGTGGCGGCTCTCTTATACTTATAAGTACATCATTTAAATTCAAAGACCGTAAAGATATTGTGGGCCTCTCTGTTGAACGTACCATTGAAATAGCCTGTGCAGAGCTTGGGTGTGCCATTGTTGTAAGTATATACAGACCCCCCGATGCATTATATGAGTTATTTGAGAGTGTATTGGAGGAGGTTCTATCAAAATTATCAGAATCTAAGAAATATATTATGATTTGTGGTGACTTTAATATTAACTTATTAGAAAAATCCACCACAAGTATTAGATTCAAATCTTTGTTTACATATATTATTTATCAAATATTTTCTTAGAACCTACTAGAGTAACCAGCACCTCTAAAAGCTGTATTGATAATATTTTTACTAATTATAAACCTATTTCTCAATCAATAATTAGTAAACTGAGCTCAGACCACTTTGGTCAATTAGCCTCTTTTAATATTGAAGGGAAGAAATGTACTTCAACTAAAAAGTTTATGTTTGTTCCGGTAAACAATAGGCGAATGGAGAAATATAGAGGCAATGTTTCAGAAAAACTCTCAAAGTTGTATTTGAATTATAACAGTACTCCAAATGAGATGTATGGTAAGTTATTTAAAATAATTAAAACAGAGTTTGCTTCTATATTTACTTCAAAGACAGTCAACTCGGGTGGTCTCTTGTCATTTAACAACTGGGCAACAGCTGGTATTCATAGGAGCAGACAACGGTTATATGAACTATATAGTGAGAGATCATCATGTAATCATGATGCATCTTTCCTTTTATATGTGAAAAAAAATTATTCAAAATTATTTAAGAAAGTATGTACTATTGCTAAGTCAATGCATATTAGAGAAATAATTAAAAATGCTTCAAATAAAATAAAAATGACTTGGAAAGTTATTAACTGGGAATCTGGAAGAGCGAAAGACTGCAAGTTTGAATATAATCTAATAATAAACAATACAAAAATCCACTCTGAGCAGGAAGTAGCTTCTGCTTTTGAGAATTTTTTTTCTGACATTCCAGTTTCCATCTCAAGCACTCTTGTCTCCTCCACCAGTGTTGCCGAGTCACTTCTTTTGGAAAATGTTAAGGAATGTAAACAAAATATCAAATTCAGTGTTGTTAGCCCAGCAGAAATAATTAAAACTTTCAGATCCTTAGAAATGAAAAAAACTGCTGATATATGGGGCATATCTGTAAAAATAATAAGTAAATTATTTTAAGCCAAATGCTTACTCACTTTAACACTTATAAGTTACTTCATATAAAACAATTTGGCTTTACTAGGGGACGCTCGACTACGGATGCAGGTGTTGAACTCATCAGGAATATTTTTGAGGCTGGAAGGAATCACAGAATGCACTTGGTATCTTCTGTGATTTATCTAAGGCTTTTGATTGTGTTCAACATTCAACGCTGGTCAGGAAGCTATGCCACTATGGTATAAGAGGATCTGCACTCGATCTTCTGATCTCATATTTAAATAATAGAATTCAGAGGGTCGAGGTGAATGGCAGGAGATCTCCTGGGACTCCTCTCGGTATGGGGGTACCACAAGGGTCTATTCTTGGACCCTTCCTCTTCCTAATTTATATAAATGATCTACCTAACCTTGTAGAAAAAAAACACAAGGTGGTATTGTTTGCGGATGACACTTCACTTATATTCAAAGTGAAACGAAGCCAAGTTTTATATGACGAAGTAAACAATGCTCTATCTGACATCGTGTACTGGTTTAGCGCCAATAACTTATTGGTAAATAATCATAAAACCAAATATATTAAATTCACCGCGCCAAATGTCAAAAATGTAGATGCGAATATTTTATTAAATGGAGAGGTGGTAAAACCAGTGGAATCTGCTATATTTCTTGGCATTACTCTTGATTCCAAATTGCAGTGGGGCCCCCATATTGAAGGATTGGCGAATAGGCTTAGTTCTGCAGCATATGCGGTTAAGAAAATCAGACGGTTAACTGACATAGATACGGCGAGATTAGTATACTTTAGTTATTTTCATAGTATTATGTTCTATGGTATATTGTTATGGGGCAGTGCGGTCGATATTAATACTATCTTTGTGATGCAGAAGAGGGCTATTCGCGCGATTTATAACCTAGGTCCTAAAGAATCATTAAGAGAAAAATTTAAAGAAATAAACATTTTGACTGTTGCTTCTCAATACATTTTTGATAATGTTTTGTATGTTCATAAGCACATTGAGGAATTTTCTAGAAACTGTGACAGTCATAATGTTAACACGAGGAACACGTTGGGTCGAGTTAGTAAGTCTTTTGTTGGGCGATGTATATGCTTCTACAATATGATCCCAGAAAATGTACAAAACAAATGTGTTACGAAATTTAAAAGAATTTTTAAAAAACGTTTGTGTGGGAAAGATTATTATAGCATAAACGATTTTCTTAATGACACCACGGACTGGGATTAAAGCGAGCACCCTCAGGCTCTTTAATTATTAATGTTTATTGTACGATATTACATTGTAATCCATATTTTATTTAAAAAAAAAAAACCCGCTGAGTTTCTTGCGCCCATTCTTCTCAGGTCTGAGGCAGTCTCTTTTGAATGGGTGGTAGATTTTGACGTTCAATAAGTGATTATAAATCCTATTTTGAATAAAAATATTTGAATTTGAATTTGAATATCAAATCTTATTTGATATTTATATGACCTGTTTACTTTTGTTTTACACAATTGTAATGTGCATGGCGTATCAATTTCCTTCAGCTAAATCATGCTCGTCTCGTCCCTTATTTTCATTAAAAAAAAATAGATGAGTCATTGCTTTTTAAAATTACTGATAAAACTAGAAATATCTTTTTGGTGTACAATATAACAACGAAAAAACATTTTTAAAAGCCATCTTATGAATCATTGTATATCTGCTCTATTTAGATATATTTGGATTATACATTATGATTGATGATAAAAAAAAATAATTTTAATAAAATAACGTCATTTAAAAATTTAATATATTCAATATGTTAACAATTTTTATATTTTTAAAGTGATAACCATCAGCTCTGGGATTCATTACACGAATTAAATTTGAAAACAAAATTTGTGAACGATGTGGAACTCGAACCCGCAACCTCTCGCGTTCTGTCCGAGTGCTCTTTAAATGAAAAACTTATTAAAATAACTAATTGTTTAAATTTGAGCGACATCTCAAGTCAATTTCTTATATGCAAATATTTGGATAGAGCAGGGTATCAACTGTAACTGTAAGGTAGATCCTGTAGATGAAGTTGTAACCTGAGAGTTGAAGTAGACATTATATACAACCTTTATCAACCATACGTCTAACGAACGGTTGGCTCAGTCGAACAGCGCTCGCACGGAACGCGAGAGTTCGCAGGTTCCCGTATCGTTCATAAATTTAATTTATGTATATAAATGTCTGCTGGTCGCGGCTGTTGAACTTTTTATTTCATTCTGATGAAAATTGCCAATCTATGATATTATCAAAAACAAAGGAAAATAATTCAATACAACTTTTTATCGAAATAGACAACATGGAATTTTAAAAAGTTTTTCAAATCAAGTATTGATAGCGCATAGCGAAGCAATAGCATTAATTGATTGGCTATCGGATGAGCCGAACTTCAACAAAACAAAAGCAACAACAAGTTTAGCCGGCTCACAATAGCTATACTAAGTTTAAGCTACATTCAACTTAAGTCAGCTTTGGAATATCGGAAAGCTAAAGTTAATTAACTACCGTTTTAATTGAGATTCTTTGTGATAAGCGTACATCCAGTTATTTTTTTATAAGACCGTGGCCCATACTTTCTAGTAACACTAGAATAATCACATGGGCATTGCCAACTTATCCCTACTAAAATCATAAATGTGAATGTAAGTTTGTTTGTTACGCTTTTATGCCGGAGCTACTAAGCCGTTTTTGATGCAATTTAGTACAGCGTTAGACTAGAGCCTGGGAAAGGACATAGGACACATTTTATCCCGGAAAAGCCATGGTTCCCGCGGCATTTGTGATAAAATGAAATTCACGTCAATGACCTATAACCATAGGTACGAACAGTAGGCTTAGTTTGCCATTGCTACCTTCCTCGAATTAAAATTCATATAATATGTTGGGAACGTGAGCGAAAACGGGAACCAGAACTGGAATAGGACATAATCTTCAATTTAAAACTTGCTTATTATTTATAAAAATCTTTAATCTACGTGGAGGAAGGCATCAGCTAGTAAAGCATAAAATTAACATACATATGAATTCGAAAGCCGAAAACACTTTTGTATGTATCGCGCGAGGATCGAACCCGGAACTTACAGGACGAGAGTCCACGGTACTACCCACAGCGCCATCGACGCTATAGTACTTTTTTTATGCAAATTGGGGACGATACGAGCACGGACGTTCAGCTGATGGTAATTAATACGCCCTGCCCATTAGAATACAGTGCCGCTCCAGATTCTTGAAAAGCCCAAAAATTCTGCGCAGCACTACAATTGCGCTCGTCACCTTGAGACATAAGATTTTAAGTCTCATTTGCCCAGTAATTTCACTTGCTCCAGCGCCCTTCAGACCGAAACACATTAATGTTTGTTTCTTATTACTGCTTCACGGCAGAAATAGGCGCCGTTGTGGCACCCATAATCTAGCCGGCAGTATTGGAGGATATAATCATTTACTCCTACTTCTTCAGAATTTATATACCTTAAGCGTTTTAAAAATGATTTGGAGTTTAAATAAATAAAAAATTGTACTGACATTAAATTTACAATTTCAATTTCGAGGATAAGGTAAAACAAGAGGTTACATCTCTGATATCAACACGTTTTTAAGCCACGGAAAACTTAAATCAACATTCTATGTTGCTGGGTTTGTAAACGAAGTCAGCTCTTGATTAGTTCAACCACTTTTCTAAGAAGCAGGTGCAAGCCTTCATCAGTGAAACAGTCAACACAGATGTAAGGGAGTAGTTTGTTACAACGTGTACCTATGTTAATTGAACGGGAGTCTAACAACTTCTACTATTTGTTTTCAATTAAGTTGTAAGACGTACTTTGATCTCGCTTTGTATCAAATAAGAACGTAACATAGACACTAACAATGATATTTTTAATGACTTTTCTTCCCAATTTAGAAACATAGTAAAACGTGCTTCTTAAATGCTCGGGTTTGTTATACGTAACACAAAATTTTTAAAAGTTTAAAAATAAAAAAGCTCCTTTATTTCAGTCTGGTTAGAAGTATCTTCGAGTATGGATCAGTTGTCTGGCGTCCTCACTATGCTTCGCATATCCTAAGACTGGAACGTATTCACAAACGATTTCTGTGGCATGTGGCTTTTAGTGCCGGTAAAGCCAAGAAAATTTCTTCTTATAAATAATGGATGGCCTTCTTTAAAATGACCACATTCGATGAACGTAGGGAAATGCTTAATCGACTGCCCCGAATTGCTAAATTAATTTAGTCTAAGAGTACCAGTAAGAATTCCACGTAAGCCACTCCACTTTGTCCTCCACTTCGTCAAATGATCCTAGGTACCAATTCCCCAGTCCCACGATTATGTGAAATTTTATATTCTTATAGTGTAGCTAATATTGACATATTTACTGATTCCTTAGCCAAATTCCGCTAGACCATCTGCACCAACATTGGCAATCTTTAATAATGTTATAATATGAAAATTATTATAACTGTGTGTAACTATGTAACCTACTCATTTATTAATTTAAAAAAACTGTTTAATTCTTAACTTATTCTATATAATAGCTAAAATTTATTATTTCTGTGCATGCTGTGTTTATTTGTAAGTAATTACTACATTTAGTTCGTAGTTTTTAGTTCTTCTTTTTATATTTGTGTGTATTATTGTAAGTGATTGTAAATAAATAAAAAAGAATATATATTTTAATAATTAATCTGTTGGTAATTTTTATATTTACACATGCTGATCCAGCAAACGTTGTATTGCCGTATATGGCACATCGTATCGGGCACACTTAAAGTTTTGCACTTCTAACTAATCGGAACTATTTGAATATCGAATGCTATTATATTTTTTGAAACCTACCTAAAGTAATAATTAAATTGCAATATTTAAAATTTTTGAGGTACATATAAAATAGATGACGATTCTCAGACCTACCAAATAAATATTGTAAATAAAATTATTGGATTCGTTTGCCATCTTGCAACCCTATTGCGGATCTGTGGATGGAACTGAATAATATAACACTGGTGTTTAAATAACAGGGGTTCATCGTGGAGGGATGAAAATTTGAAGCTGTATGTATTTTTCAATGCTGAATCATAATTAAAAAACTGTCAATAATTTCAAAAAAACAATTAGGGTTGTATTTCTAAAACGTTTTGCAGGCAAACCAGTTAGTGTGTCTGTCTGTAAATACTCCTATTTCCGCCCATCATATTCATTGTAACATAAGCTGATGTGTATGTTTTTACACCGTTTTGTATTAGCTTAACCTGTATGTTTGTTTGTAACCGACTCATTTGGGCGCGATTTTGAACCGCTTTAAACAGACAGATTTCGTTCAGACTTCATAGATTTATCAAGGACCGATGAAAATACATTAAGTTGATAAAATTTCGTATAATTTTCATCTTTCGTCTATAAGGCTGGAATTGATGGTAATTTTAAATATTCTCTCTATTTTTTAGTTCGGATTTTTATAAAAAGCGTGTTTTTTAGCTTTTTTTTTAACTACAACTTATTAGGTAGGATAGACTACGGAGTGTAATTGCCTTGACCTTTTGAATTTAATAGTTAAATGTAATAAATAACTATGAAAATTTAAAACTACTTAAATCTATAATATACAGTCGCGAGCAAAAGTTTGGAATCACTCACATCTTTAGTCCTTCACTTAATCCGGGACATCTTCTTAAATACTGGCTTGATTTTAATGAATTTGGTATCAATTTAAAGCTAAGAGTTGAACCTTTTAAATTATTATAATGGTTAAAAATTTATTTAGTAGATAAGCAAGATCGTGCGGAACCAATTTCAAGTAAGTGATTCCAATCTTTTGCTCGCGACTGTATATCACAAAATTTAAATTGAATAATCTCACAGTACACGATACTGCAATCATTGCAAATGGAACGCTAAATTCAGTATCTTGAGACTTAGTGTAATTGATTTACGATACTATGTTACGATGTCTCTAGATTGGTGCAACTCGAGAAACAGTTGGGAAAGCAAACACGCGAGATGTATTTGCGGTGACAGAAGCGAGCTGCTGCATCAATCATGTTCTGTCATCCAGATCTGTGCCTTGCCACAATTAATGTATCCCCGCTAAACATATGCCAACTAGAATTTAATTAAAACAGGAGAATATCATGCAGTAGAGTTTGAAGTAATGAGAACAAATTTGAAAAGCAAGAATAGATTATGTTTACGAAAGTAAGGGATAAGGCGAGCAGGACGTTCAGCTTATAGTAATTGATACGCCCTGTCCATTTCAACGCAGTGCCGCACAGGATTACAACATACAACTGCGCTCGTTACCTTGAAACATAAGATGTTAAGTCTCATTTGCCCAGTAATTTCACTAAATACGGCGCCCTTCAGACCGAAACACAGTAATGCTTACACATTACTGCTTCACGGCAGAAATAGCAGCCGTTGTCCAATAGTGTTCTTGAAATGGTGCCGAGAATATTTAACAAGCTACCAACCAATATACAAACCACATAAATTAACGTAATTAAAAAGAAACTTTTTAATCTCCTACTGACAAAATTGTACTATTCTATAAAATACTTCTTTTCAGATGCTTCATTCAATTGGCATTTTAAAATATCATTTTATTTTATTGCGTACTAATGTTTTTACCAATTTCAATTATTTTGATATCAATTTACTGACATTGTGTTTATTTATATTAATTACTTAATTCCGCCAATATTTGTCTTTAAACAATTCGACACGTGTTTCGCCTCTACACGAGGCGAACACGTGTTGACGAGACTGAATCAAATGAGCCGGAAACCGCTCTTTTTATAACCTCGTCCCATGAAATGACGCGCTGTGATTGGTCGGCTGTTGAGACGTGTTACCCCCGAAAGAGATACGTAACAATGGTGAAGGGACCAAATTTTGTTTGTTCACAATTTAAACAATGTAAACATGTTATTTTTGTGTTTTATTTTTCTAATTGCTCTCACAGATAAATTTTTATTATTTACTATTTATTTGTTATTAATTATTATTTGTACGGCACAGCATGCGGGCAAGGAATGGAGAACTTTTATTGTGATTTGTAACATCTTATGTATACCCATGACTACAAATAAATGATGAAATGAAATGAAATAAACTACAGTCACGAAACCTTGATATAACAAAATACCCGATATAAGTTAGGTTATTTAAGATTATGGTGACACGTTTAAAATAGACAAAAATATAAAAAAATTACCAAAATATTTAAAAAAAATTAAAAAATGGAGCAAATCTGCTTATTTTATATAGTGCCCATAATTTCTGAGGAACATGGGATGGATTTCATTCCTAATTTTTTTTTCAACTAGCCTATCATCCTGTTTCGGCTTGATGTTGAATTTTGGGACATTCTGTTTACTTTTTAATAGAGTTTGTCTTTTAAGAAGAAGTGTACTGTTATATCAAAATCACAAAGTATTATGACAGAAAAATAATGCTTAGATTAAGGATTGGTCTCCGCTGTGATACCGCAGGTGTAGTATAGTGCGGGAACTCATTCTACGCCCAAGTGGACGTACTCGAGCCAGTCTCAAACAATGTGTGACATTGACGTGCCAGATGTTCTGTTAAACATTGTTAATAATTCAAAGTTTGTAAAAATTATACTACAAGAAATAAAGTAGACACTGGAATCACATATCATCAGTAAGTATTTTGTATTTTATATATTTCAATGTAAAATAACACTGCGCAGCTGAGACCAATCCTTAATCTAAGATGAATGAAAAATAAAAAAATTATTAAAATTTGCAGTTTTGGGTTCCAACATATAGCTATATTTCCAAGTAGAAATACTTAGTGAAAGGAGAATATAATATTAAGTATCCAAGTTGTAAGAACTTGTTCAGAACAAAACACAAGATTTTTGTTACACAAACACAATGGGCCTATAAAACTTACAAAATATCCGAATAAAAGCATACACAATAAACAGCAAACGAGAAAGCCCGTTTCATAACGTAGCTGTCTAAAGAAAACATCTTTTGTTGCGATCTATTCATTAGATATAGCAGGCAACATTGTGCTACCATTCTGCTCAGCTATGCATAGCATCGTCGTATGACGCGCTTGCAATTTTACTGAAAAATGTAACGCACAAACACAAGGCGGGAAAGTCATTAGTTTTCCGGCCAGTCGAGTCCTGGGAAACTTATGACGCTATTTATTTAAGCTTGCAGTGCAATCCATTTTAGCGGTAATTATTTGAAATGTTTTAGATAGATGAGTCTTGTTATAATAAAAAATAGTGTGGCAATTTGTACTAGTGACAGCTTTCTATGCTATGCTCTATTGTTCTCTAGTTTTAATATTAATAATTGTTATTAGTTGTAAAATATTATGAAGGGAAAAAATCTTTGGGTCAGACTTTCGTTCCTTTTTTTCATGCTTTTTATTAGCTTTATATGTATGTAACAGATTATTTGATCGAGTATTTCACCCACTTGTCGAATTTATTTCAAACTTAGCACACTTGTTAAAGGCAAATCATTGGAATAGTCTGTCCCATTTTTATCAGCTTGGTATTAATGTTTTTTTATACGCTTCTTATATTAGCTTCACCTGTATGTTTGTATGTTTGTAACCGACTTCTTTGGGCGCGATTTGGACCCACTTTAAACGGCTAGATTTCGTTCAAACTTTGTAGATTTATCGAGGACCGATGACATTACACTAATTTGATAAAATTATTCAATTTTTCAATTTGCAAAATATGATTTTTGTTAATTTATATAATTTTCATCTATAGTCGATAAGGCAGGAATTGATGTTAAAGTACTTAATAGTTTTAAAAATACGCTTTTAAAGAAAATTTAACTAAAAAATGAAAAATAAATAATAGTAAAAAGAAACTAAAAAGCACGCTTTATATAAAATTCAACTAAAAAATAGACACTATTTTCAATTTAAATTCTTTTAACTATTATTTATATATTTATGGAAAGGAATCTCTAAACGTAATTTTCAAACTCTTCAAAACGGCTGATAAATTTGAAAATTTCCACATTTATTGGTCGATCGATTCCAATGCAATTATTTAAATAATCTTTCGCATAATTCATACCAGGAGATTCAGGATTTCTATTGTAACTTTTATTTCACAATTTTTACAATATTGTTCTATCTACAAACGTAGAATAGCGACGAATAGATAATTTTACGGATTTGTTTTGTTACGCCAAAGAAGTACAAATTCTTGCGTGCATACATAAGTATACACATACTTTTTATTTTATTTTAGACAGTGGAATTCAGTGGAAACTGCCAATTTTTTTAGTAAATCACTAAAATTAATATTTTCTTCGTTCCTATACCGTGTCCCACGACACCACACGGTTTTTATTATTATATACTTTTACAATATTATATTGTTTTATTTTATAATATATTAATTATTTTACTAACTATTATTTTATTCAAACTCATATGCAGGATGTATGTCATAAAATTTGTCTAAATATCTGTGGTTACAAAGTAGTTTTATATCAAATGCGACACACGCCGTTCCTCATAGATCAAAAATATCGACAAGCGACAAATCGCTCCCTCGTATTCCGCCTGTCAGTTACGTGATGGCCATTATTATCAGTACGTCGATTTACTCCCTACGTTGCTTACATTCTCGGTATATGTTTTATAGCGAATAATCTACATGACAAGAATACGGAATAATGTTCCGTAGCTATTTGTGATGCAATGAAGTGAAAATTAGTTCTTATGAAGTAAAAGTATAGGTGTAATACTAAGTAGGTATCTGTGATAGTAATGTCAATGATGTGAAATTTCTTTAGCGGCGTTGAGCACTTTTCGTCACTTTGGGCAGGATATAAAATATGAAACTCGCATCAGGTGTCACGTGGCCTGATCGTAATTCGTAAAACATTCGGTGAAATTATGGATGAAAGATTTATGAGTAATTATTGTTTGGCTGGTCGTTGGACAAGTGGTTGAATCAATGTGAATACGAAGCCGAAGCACCGCGAGGTCGAGGGATCGAATCTCAGCCGTGAAATATTTGTAACAGTTTAATTATTGAAGTAATAACTTCTTTAGCGGCGCTGAATACTTTTCTTGGGATAGGTATAAATGTTAAATTCGCGTCAGGACACGTGGCCTGATCGAAAATACGTAAGACAGTTGTTAAAATAATGAATGAAAGTTGGTTTTTCTGAGAGGTAAACCTTTTAATGTAAAATGATTGTAATAGTTCTAAGTGTTAATTTTTTTATCTAATATAAATTGTCATTTGTACCTACAATAGCGCAATAAATGAATACCTATTGTATTTAACCACATAAATGGTACTAATTTTATACTGATAAATAAAGCAATGTTAATGTTCAAGTGTTTACTTCTGCCGGCACTCCTGGAATACAACCTGTTTTTTTTAACTTTGTTTTGACAATTGTGGCTTAGTAACAAATGCACTTATCTTACTAAAATCAAATAATAATTGATATTAATAAAATTTTGATAATTAATATTGATTATCGGAAGAATAAAGAGTGCACTATTTCTAGATCACGGTTAGTTTTATAAAAATATCTAAATAGTAATATTAAATCTACTGCAGTCGTTCTATAGATATAATAATATTATTTAAAAACACCTTAAATCCCTTACTATTTTTTAAATATACAATAAAATACATCTAAGTAAAATTGCATTCATTTTGTGCGTGAAACCTAAATTAATTGTAATGGGCAAGTGAATTAATACGTATATGAAGAATAATATGAAGTAAAGTAATCAACCTTGTGACGATCTCCAAATGTGAACTCTTATTTATTCGTCAAAGGCTTAAGAAAATTAAAAACACTCTTTATATTTTGCTCCAGTTTTGAATTACTCCAGGATAAACTACGAACGATGAGCGTTCTTAATGAATCTTTTTTTTAACAACAGAGACGTGACAAAGTCCTGATCGCTCGCGAAGACAAATTCTGTGGTAATTCCCTGAATGATTCCTTCAAATGTATGCATTAGAGCATGATATGTTGAACTTTGAAGCGAGATAAGTCACGTTGCATTCTTCATAGTGAATAATGCAAAAGGCACGTGTGCACTTTTCTCTGTGACAGAATACTTAAGTGATGGTATTGGGTGTTGTACTCGATGCTGAGAGCTCGGGGAAATTAAGCGTACATATCATAGTTTTAGATACAGATGACATCAACAAAATACTCTTCAATTTCAATATGTTTTTTATTTTATGGTAATAAGGGACGACACGAGCAGGACGTTCAGCTGATGGTAATTGATACGCCCTGCCCATAACAATGCAATGCCGCTCAGGATTCTTGAAAAAACCCAAAATTCTGAACGGCACCACAATTGGGCTCGTCACCTTGAGACATAAGATGTTTTAAACTATGAGAAATTTCTATCAAATGCTAAATTACAATGTCAATACTAGCTTAACTTATCATCGTCAACTAAAAGGTGATTTTTATTACTAAATTCTAAAATAATAATTATGAAGATCCAACCATTTGTATATGCTTTGCAAAATCTAGAAGATATAATTGGGTTTTAATTTATTATATAAAATGCGGCCCCAAAAGGTTTTTAAATACCAGTTCTAAAATGAATACACAATTTACTTTTTTTATGAAAAAAAAACGAGCGTTGGTTTCACCTGATGGGATGTGATCACGCCGCCCATTCTCTTTTTCAATACAAGGTGAACCACACAATTCCTGAGAACATCACGCAAGAAAGTTAATTCCAAAGTTTAGCAGTACGTGGCAGAAACTTGCTTGAAAACCGCACTGTGTAGGAACGCCACACATCCACGTGGTAATTAAGTTTGTGGCGTGTGGTGCGAAGATAGAATTGGGTGGCAGGAATCAGGATAAATAGCTCTTCGAAGCACTCCCCGTGATAAATGCACTAAAAGACACAATGAGGCGACGTATAACGAATGATTTAAACTACCATCTAAAGTAATAATTAAGCAGTTACAAAACAAACATAGGTGGACAAACCATTTTAATATTAGATGAGGGATACTTTATACATCTTGCTGAAGTTACAACTCGGAAACTACTTTATTATTCTATATTAAACTTGAAGTACTGCACTTAGTTTCATAACTAAATATTTGAAGTTTTGCATCAGGATAGAACGTGTTATAACTAACCATAAAGCCAGCGATAAACACAGTTTAGCGAGATACTTTATTAATTATAGCTAACTAGCTGACCTGGCAAACGTTGTTTTGCCATGTAAATTATAAATGTGAACCTTCGTTGAGCTTCGACGAATCTACTACAAAAGATTTCATTGAGATCGGTCGAATAGTTTAGGAATTATGGAATTAGGGAACATACAAACATACATAAACATCTCTTTATATATTTGAATTTTATCCGTAGTTACAATTGTAAATAATCATATGAATGAACAAAATATTTGGTCGCTTGTACTCTGACATGTCGTTTATTTCCAATTTTAACGTGCTTTTTATTAGCTTACATGTATGTATGTTTGTTTGTAATCGACACATTCCATGCAAGCTTCGTAGATTTATCGAGGACCGATGACAGTACATTAACTTGATAAAATTATTTCATTTTTCTAATCTGTCTATAAGGCGGGAATTGATGTTAATTTTAATTTCCAAAATAAATTTTCTATTTTTAGGTTCGATTTTCTATAAAAAGCGTGTTTTATAGTTTTTTTTAACTAGTTCTATTTATTTGTTACTTACGTACTTGTTGTCATTATTGATACACTATATTTGATACTTCAATTGAGCATTATTGAAATTGCACAAAGGAATAAAGAGCATTATGTGTTTTATTTTCATAATATTATTTTGTATTAAAAACAGGTTTTATCAACAGGAACTTCGCCAAGGTTCAGCGCTGTATCCCGTTTCATTTGTGCTGCGATACGAGTTCGTAGATGTTAGTGAACAAGGCCAACCGTTAACTGACTCCAAGTCAGCCTGCGATCGAATTTTCAAATCAGCACAGACATATTCCGGGCGATTTCAAGCACCAAAAGCTATATTTTACTATGGCCGAGGTGGCGCACAAAATCTTACATGTATATTAAGGTTTGTAATTTGTTTATTAACGTAATTGTTAGCAATTATCTTCATTCATTATTTAAAATACATTTGTTTACAGATTTGAGGCAAAATTGGGTGAACGAGTTCAGCTAACTTTTACAAACACGTACTTTGGGAATAAATATTGTAGTAATCATAAAGATTCGCGAAGTAGCCGTTGGGTTTGCGATAGACCTATTAAGAGAAGTATAGGAGGCGAGGGATTGGCTCAGATAATTATCACGGAGTACCCCTGGGAAGGAGTTCCCATAAAAAGAGATTGCTTATGTTCTAACCGTTCTGATCCATTAAACATACACACATTAACAGGACCTGTGGTTGAAGTTAATTTCACTGTTACTATGATGAATATAACAGAAGATTATGATGATTTTGCATTTGAGGGTGAATATAAATTTATACCGACTGGTCCCGGAGATGAGACAGTTTGCTCGACAGGTTGGGGAGAAAGGCGCTTGAGAGGCAGTAGTGGAGAAATAAGGCTATACGACAAAAGAGACTTAGTTATACCCGAAATTGTTGGTGATCGAAATATAATTTCTGAAAGTGTCAAAGCTGAAGTTGCCTGCGTTCATAGGCCATGGCTAATAGAACCCGGAGGAGATGAAGTGACACCTGTGCAGGGTCGATATCTGTATATGAAAATTCCTGGTTTTGAAATTACATCGACATCTCCATTCTGTACAACACAAAATCGATTATTTATTTACGAAGCGTACGACACCTCCAAGTCTCGAGAAATTTGTCCGGATGGTACTAACTTTATTGAACTATACTCCCCTGGGTGGGACTCAACACAAACTTCTTTAGAGTCAACATTGACGCCGCACGCTAGGAGTTATGTTATTGATTTTCTGCAGCACGAACAAGCGAATTATTTGATAAAATGGATAGAAATAATAAAAAAATCGTCTATTGAACATGATCCGGACTCGGGAATCTTGCCTTATTCTGTTCTTCTTGACTGTCGATACCAGTAAGTATTATATTGACATTCATAAGGATTACACTAAGCTTATTCTTGCGATGAAATTAACTATAAATAAGATTTAATATTTTTTTTTTAATTAAGATCTGAATAACTTTTTTGAAAAACTTTTTTTTTTAAATTATGTTACAGTTATACAGCAGTAGACAAACTGCCCTTAATATTTTAAAACATTCACAGTTCGTAAGTTTATATTGATGATAATTCGAGAATTCTCGTACCTAATTATATACTTTTTTTAACATATAATTACCTGTATTAATTTTTTAAAGAGCCGGAGAATCCCTCCCCGAGCATTCGCGCTCGGGCTGCCCCTCGTATTCTGGGGAGGGCACAGTACCGCGTATGTCACAGGACAAACAGGGCAGCAACACCACGGCACCCCGCTCCACGCTTAATGTGGACTTTTGTAACATCCGGGGAATTCACTCCAACTTAAACGCCGTCCACCACCACCTTGAGACGGCGCAGCCGGCCTTGTGTTTCCTTACGGAGACGCAGATATCTCGACCTAGCGATACGTCATATTTAACGTACCCCGGGTACAAAATTGAGCATAATTTCATGCCTCATGCCGGGGTATGTGTGTACGTTAAGGAGGATATCTGCTGTCGCCGTCTCGGCAATTTTGAGGGTAGGGGCCTGTCTACTCTCTGGCTCCGCGTAGATTTAGAGGACCGCGTCCGCATCTATGCGTGTGTCTACAGGTCCCATAATGGTAACGCAGAAACGGATCACCTCATGGGCTGCGTTCAAGCGGCATTTGATGACGTGCTTGCTCAGATCCCCTCCGCTGAAATCGTAGTCTTGGGTGATTTCAACGGGCACAATGCCGAATGGCTTGGATCACGTACCACAGACTACGGAGGGCAATCTGTGCATAATTTTGCATTGGCGTATGGTCTGTCCCAATTGGTTGAGTCGCCGACGCGGCTCCCGGATGTGGATAGCCACATGCCGTCCTTATTAGATCTTCTGCTGACTACACATCCCGATGGTTACCAGGTCTCTGTCGACGCCCCTCTCGGAACGTCCGACCATTGCCTGGTCAGGAGTGTAGTGCCTATCCAACGCCAACGTCGCAGAACACCAGCGACCCGCCGCGTTTGGCACTACAAGTCAGCAGATTGGGATAGGATGCGTTCCTTTTTGCATCCTACCCTTGGGGCAGGGTTTGTTTCCTTTCAGATGATCCTAGTGCCTGCGCCGTTGCAGTAGCCGATGTGATACTGCAGGGCATGGATATTTTTATACCAAGCTCTGTAGTACCGATCGGTGGCAGATCACAGGCCTGGTTCGATGCGTCAGTTAAAGCAGCATCTGACTGCAAAAAACAGGCGTATCGAACTTGGGTTGCGGCACTGGGCTCAAAGGATCCGAACTGCAAAGTTCTGAAGAGGAAATATAACCGTGCCTCCAGATTTTTTAAGCGGCAAATCGCCCATGCGGAATCGAAGCACGTCGTCAAAATTGGCGAGCAGCTTTCCAGTTACCCGACCGGAACACGCAAGTTCTGGTCGTTGTCGAAAGCTGCTCTTGGTAACTTCAACTAGCCGTCCATGCCGCCGTTGCACATGAGGAATGACACCCTGGCCCATACGGCAAAAGAGAAAGCCGATCTCCTGTGCACTCTTTTTTCCTCCAACTCGACTCTTTACGACAACGGAAAAACACCGCCGACCATCCCGCGGTGTCAGAGCTCCATGCCTGAAGTACAGTTCCGACAGAAAACTGTTAGGCGAGCTCTGTTTTCGTTGGACGTCAGGAAGTCGAGCGGGCCGGATGGCATTTCTCCAATCGTGCTTAGAACGTGTGCCCCTGAGTTGACGCCGGTGCTAACGCGTTTATTCCGGCACTCTTATTCAAAAGGCGTAGTCCCTGATTCATGGAAGTAGTCAGCCCTTGTCCATCCGATCCCAAAAAAAGGAGACAGTTCGGATCCGGCAAACTACAGGCCTATTGCTATTACCTCCCTACTCTCCAAAATTATGGAGAGCATAATTAACCGCCAGCTCTTGGTATACCTTGAGGGTCACCAGTTGATCAACGACCGGCAGTACGGCTTTCGCCATGGTCGGTCGACTGGCGATCTTCTGGTATACCTAACACACAGATGGGCGGCGGCTATTGAAAGCAAGGGGGAAGGCCTGGCAGTTGGTCTGGATATAGCGAAGGCCTTTGATCGTGTATGGCACAAGGCGCTCCTCGCAAAACTTCCATCATTTGGGCTTCCCGAGAGCTTATGCAAGTGGACCTCCAGCTTCCTCACTGGGCGCAGCATACCGGTCGTTATCGACGGTTATTGCTCGAATCCCAAGCCCGTGAACGCTGGAGTGCCCCAAGGCTGTGTGCTATCTCCCACGCTGTTTCTTCTGCATATCAATGATATGTTGGACACCGCCAACATGCATTGCTATGCAGACGACAGCACTGGTGATGCCGTATACACGGGCCATGCAGGTCTCTCTCGGGAAAACGTCGACCAGTGCCGGGTGAAACTTGTGTCTTCTATCGAGTCCTCTCTCGAGAAGGTCGCGGAATGGGGTAAGTTGAACCTTGTCCAATTTAACCCCCAGAAGACTCAAGTTTGCGCGTTTACCACTAAAAAAACCCCATTTGCCGTATCACCGCTCTTCGAGAACACTTCCCTTAAAGCCTCGCCTAGTATCGGAATACTGGGTCTCGAAATCTCGAGCAATTGCCAATTCCGTGGCCATCTGGAGGGCAAAGCCAAACTGGCTTCAAAGAAACTGGGCGTCATAAATAGAGCACGGCAATACTTCAAGCCGGCCCACATTCTAGCGCTCTACAAAGCGCAGGTCCGGCCTCACATGGAGTATTGCTGTCATCTCTGGTCTGGCGCACCCCAGTATCAGCTCGATCCATTTGACCGCGTGCAACGCAGAGCAGCTCGAATTGTCGGGGACCCAGTACTCTGTGAACGGCTGGATCACTTGGCGTTGCGTAGAGACGTCGCTTCATTGTGTGTCTTCTACCGCATTTATCACGGGGAGTGTTCCGAAGAGCTGTTCAACCTGATTCCTGCCGCCGAATTTCACCTTCGCACGACACGCCACAAGTTACGATATCATCCCCACCATCTGGATGTGTGGCGGTCCTCCACAGTGCGGTTTTCAAGGAGCTTTCTTCCTCGTACCACGAAGCTGTGGAATGAGCTTCCTTGTGCGGTGTTTCCGGGACGATACGACATGGGTACCTTCAAGAAAAGCGCGTACACCTTCCTTAAAGGCCGGCAACGCTCTTGTGATTCCTCTGGTGTTGCAGGAGAGTGTGGGCGGCGGTGATCACTTAACACCAGGTGACCCGTACGCTCGTTTGTCCTCCTATTCCATAAAAAAAAAAAAAAAATAATTTAGTTTAATTTCATTATTTAATTTAGTATGGGGATAAAAGGCTTTTTATTTTTTTTTATTTTAATATATTGTGTAAATGCTAGAGACTATCATAATATGTCATTCCCAGGCTATCTCATCGTTAATAAAATTGGCTTTCTGCAGGTTCATTTATTATTTTTAAATGTACTTAATGATTTTATTTTTAATTGAACACAGACTGGGACGCTTTTTAAATGTGTACCTATACATTCGCCCTGAAAACTATAATGTATTTCATGGAACCTATTAGTATTAATCACCAGGAATTTCTACCTTCTCTATGCAAAAAACATTTTTTATGGAAAATTGCCCATTTTCATAAATATATATATAATGTATTCATATATATACTAATAATAATAATTTCTTTGAATTTTTCCATAAGCTGTCTATCCTTAAGCTGCTGCTCTCTCTTGCAGCGTTAAAACTATAATAATATCAGCAGCATATCACCATAACAAAATGCCATGCGTCATTATGCTGTAAAAATGACTAATTTATAAGAGGGGAAAATATCAAATTTTACTAAAATTCCTATTCTATTGATCAATTTTTTTAATGTTTTAAGTAGTCTGGGCATCTTAACGGACACCGTCGTAATTGTCTACTGTCCAATTTTATACCATCAAAATCCTTTTAAATAATAAAACTTTTTCTTGTGCAGTTGTCCGGAACTGAATGCATGCATTCCTCTCACATTATGGTGCGATGGAAGCGCTCACTGTCCATCAGGCTACGACGAAGACGATGCTAATTGTTCATTCCGTATATCACTTCCTTCTTCTTACGTAGCTGCCGCTGCTGGAATCGGACTACTCATTTGCGCTATCGCAATAGGCCTTTGTGCATGCAAAAAACGAAGAAAAAAAGATAAAGAATTCAAGGCAAGATTAGATGGCTCTTTGCCAGCAGAAGAGAGGCCGTACGATAGAGCGAAGACGAATGGCGTACCAGAATCAGCGCCTCAATACGCGACTGTACAAAAGTATGCTACTATTGATAAATATAGTTTAAGTCAAAAGTATAGCGCTGGTATAAATGACGCGAGGTATTATGATGAAGTAGCGCAAAGAGACAAATTAGCAGATACTAGGTACGCTAGTTTAGGTCGCGGAAGAAGTACACGGACAGACAATAGAGGTTCCAGAAAAGGGATGCCTGATTTGGGATATCCAGATTTAAAAGATGGTATTTGTTGACAATCTCCTGATCTTCTAGAGACAACTGTGTAAGTGAATGTACAGTCTGTTTAATATTGAAAAGACTGAAATGGCGTAAGTGCTTCCTTGAGTTTTGTTTCGATTTGTGAGACAGTAGTGCACGCTTTTTTCCCAATGTAATAATGTTTTGACGGTGCTGTTATTATTCTCAAATAAACTTTGGTGGACTCTTATTGCATGATTTCTCGTATTCTCACTCCCAATCTTCTTTTGGTTTATATATACATTCATCATTTACGATACCTAAAATACTAGCAATTTTTACAAAAATGAGTGTAATTTTTCTATTGTTAGGATTATTTTAAATGAACACTTTAGAGAGTTAAATGATTTTACGCTAAAAGTAGGTCAAATTTGACATGATTTGTTCTTGTTGTAGTTTCACGTGTAAAAAAATATAGTTTGTCTCATCAAATAACATATCTTATTGTAAATAAAACGCTTGACAATACAATATTCAGATACAATAGAATCAGTATTAACAAATCTATGTGGTAAGTGTTTCCAGAGATGAGTTTTGCTGTTGTATAAAATATATCTTGTACAATAATTATTTAGACGTACAGTTCGGTTCTGCTCTGTTAAACTTGTGTATCATATTATACAGTGTGTCTCCGAATATGTGTATTTCTAATGTATAAAGACTAAATAAAATACTAGTTCCTAAAGTAGATACAATTTATAAAAAGCCCAAATTAACTATAATTTAAAGTTTGCATAAGTCAAATGCTTCGGGTCATTCTAAGAGTTATAAATAAAAAAAAATTTACTTGATTTCAAATGCTTAACAAAATCTGAATATATGATTTCCAACGTACTATATTTAAAAACACACTGTATTAAAATTAACACAAGGAGTTCTGCTTTCAATACATAAAATGAAATGTGATATAGGATGTAAAAATATATTTTAAGCTCTCAAGTATTATATGTATAATTACTTATTATTTAATGAACTAACATCTCAAAATGTGTAACTAGTTTTATGAAATGTAAATAAATCTAACATTAAGATTTTTAAAGTACGTAGATAAGTGATTTCCAAGTAAAATGAAAATTAAATAATAAAAATTGCGCACAAGTTTTATTTTAATCTCTTCTCAACTCATAATTACTATGAAATTATGGGCTCGACTATTATAACTCGCTAATTGCAGTTCTAGTGTAATAATTGTGCCGGGGCTGAATGTAGGCTTCGTGAATGTCATACTTTCAAACTTTGAATCCACCCACCGTTACTGCTTTTCAAATATTTACTGTTCCATTTCATCATATATGCAGAGCTCTACAAACAAAAGTTGAGTATTTAATTGCATTGCGTTGTTCTTCATTTTATCATAATTATGAGAGGTAGCTCTTTGAGCAATCCATTCTACGGTCCGTTCAGTTAATAAATACATTTGATTCTCCATTCTGCTGCAAGATTGCGACGTGTGTCATTTTCAATCACTGAGATGTTTTTAACAGATTATACATCTATATATATAAAAGAAAGTCGTGTTAGTTACACTATATAACGGCTTTACCAATATGGCGGAAAATTGGTAAGGAGGTAGCTTAGAGCCAGGAGACGGACATAAGGTATAATAAGTCATAAAATTTAAAAAAAAAATTACGAAAAAATATTGTTACAAAAATATTTATTTTCTGATACATTTTGTATGGATTGACATTTTGATGACATCTCGAGAATAGAAAGGATTCAATAAAGTTTTTTGTTAGTTTTACGCTACATGAGTTATAAAATACAACTGACAGTGCACGTCACGTTATTCAAGGTCGACAAAATTGACCGGTTGGTGTGTTTGTTTCGAGTTTCTATTAGCTTATTGTGCCAATATTATCATTAACAATGTCACGACCAAGACGATTAAATTATTCCCGACAAAGACGTAATGCAACTAGGATTCGAAATATTGCGAATGAAAGGACTGAATAAGAACAAGAAATTGCAGATGAAAAGAACCGCGTTAGTATGGATCGTCTTCGTGCTATGAATCACAAGAGCAAAGCGTAGCAGCCCGTAAAACGGATCGGTTGGCAATACGAAATCGTCCAGTAAAACCTCAGAGATCAACAACTTATAGATAATTTTCGACGCACAAAAAGAAGTTTATGAAGTACTGATTTGAATCGAGCAGCGTTTCGATACAATTGCAGTACTTATACTGTACTGTTTGCATACTAGCTTTCGCATTGGGCCGATAGACATTGTTTGCGAGTATTCTGCGGAGAAACGCAATTATTGTGCTGCCATGTTCTAGAAAACACTCAAAAATACAATGTTTATTTCCAAATGACCTCATTTGGGGCAGACATCTAAGAACGAGGATTTAATCTGACATTCAAGAATAATCCGAATTTATTTACATACTTACACACAATACAGTAAAAGAATAACATACGTACTATACTTATTCCTATGTATTGTGTATGCTAATTCTATAAAAGTGTTTATTAATCAGTAATACGGGTTTTCCTTTTGATATTGTAGATATAAGGACAGATTCACCATCGTATTGGATCACTGGAACCTCTCGAAGATGCACAGCTTAAATTTTTACAATTATACTTCATGGGCAACATGGACAAATAACTTGATCGATGTCAAGAGATCAATGCAGCAATGATAATAGCAATTCTTCAGATCTGCAGCAACTACTTAATGAACTTTTTGCATGACGAGTTAACCCGCAAATCTTTAATTTGACCATTCAAATCTTAAGGCCAATCCTTGAAAGTTTGTGGTATGAATCAAGACAATCCATTTCCGAAGTTCAATCTATATTATATATATAAGAGATTTCCACGTATATAGTCACTCATCACGATATCTCTGGAACCACTAGAGCTAAAGACATGAAATTTGGTAGGAATATTCTTTTCACCGAGTAGAGGTCAGCTAAGAACGGATTTTCCAAAATTCCATCCGCAAGAGTTTTTTTTATTATGAACAGAACAACATCTGTCGGGTCAGCTAGTTTATTATATAATTAGGCTTCAATTAAACTGTTGATTATGTAATCATTTTCTTTTTAACTTTCCGCTAAGAAAATTTAAAATTTTCATCAGTTCTCGACGTTTTAACGTCTTAGGGAGCTTCCCTGTATATTCCCGCGATAGTGTCCGTACGTCTGTATTTGTTGAACTTTATTTTAAGGTTTTTAATTCAATTGTCTAACGAGGGTCACGGACGAAATATAAAAGGATTATAGTGTGAATACGGTAAGTAGACTAAGCACCATAAGTTGTTTTGATATGCGTTACAGCTTATATCATATTGTCTTAGATCATTTATACGTCTAAATAGACTGTGACAGCTGTGAAAGCGTCGAAAAAAAGAGTTTAAGAGTTAACCCTTATTTTGAGCAATTCACACACACAAACACAAAGTGTCATACAAATTGCGAGTGTAAAACGTAGCTTCTCACGCACACTAAACTAATATTCCTGGCCTGAGGAAGGTAGAGGTCCCGGGCTCGAATCCCGGTAGGTGCAAGCATTTATATGATGAATATGGATGTTTGTTTCCGAGTCATGGATGTTTATATGTATTTATGTATGTTTATGTACGTTTATTGTATTAAACTTGTACCCATAGTAAAGACTATGCCTAGTTTGGGGCAAGATAATTTGTGTAAGAGTGTGTCAATATTATTATTATAACTTACCTAAATGTTAAAGAACTAATAAACTATTCATTAAGGAGCACTTAGGAAAAAGTGGCAATAGATTACTATCAGTTTTCTTCTATATAATCTGAGCTCTCAATTTCAAAAAATAGTATTTGTAGATTGTCTCCAATTTATATTAAATCATTAACATTCGCGGTAAATGAGCTGAAAATATTTTGATATAATTGATATTGAGTTAAGCTTTCATTGAATGATTACAATTCAAATAATTAGAAGCAAGGTTTGTAAAATACTTTCGCCCCTTATTATGATAAAACCACAACATTATTCCACTCAATTTGCCAGCGAGCTAAAGAGAACCTATTTTCTATAGAAACTGAGTAATGAGCATAATTCATCCAATTAAGATTTGGATCATTAAGGTATATTACAGAACGGTAAAATTTATTTTTAGATGCTACATAAATATACTTATATTTTTGGGAAAGATAATAATAATATTCCTTCATTCCCAATTAACAGATAATTTCTTAACAATTTGTAATATTTAACGATTTTTATTAAGTATTATTTACTTGTGGGAATAATTACACAAATTAAAATTTAATTGTTTAGATTCGAAAGAGAGACATATCAATCGTCAATTTAAGGAAGACGTAACAAGAATTATGTACGATGCGTTACTCTAACAGTTAGCCCAGTGGAAGAGCGTTCGCATGGAACGCGAGAGGTCGCGGGTTCGAGACCCGCGTCGTTCATAAATTGATAAATATTTGCTTTCCGTTCTACTGAATACCCAATTAAATGTTATTTTAGTACATAGTTTTTGCCACCTAAATCTTTACACTCGGTGAGTCTTTATTCATTTATTATGTACTAGCTGTTCACAAGCTTGCTCGGCTTGTCCTCAAAGGAAAAGGTACGGCATACGAAGCCAGATACAGATCTCTCTTTTTATTCACTCCCCTTTTTCTTTCTTCCATAGTATTCTGAGGCCATCGCCCCTTATTTTTAGACGAGACTTACAATTCGTATAGCGCTGTCTCGGGAACTCATAAAAGTATCGGAATAAATCTACCCCTGACAATGTGTGTGCAAAATTATGATTGGTTATATAATTCTTTTTTATGACTAAGACTAATAAGGGACGAGATGAGCAGAACCTTCAGCTGGTGGTAATTGATACGCCCTGCCCATTACAATGCAGTGCCGCTCAGGATTCTTGAAAAAGCCAAAAATTCTGAGTGGCATTACAATTGCGCTCGTCACCTTGAGACATAAGATGTTAAGTCTCATTTGCCCAGTAATTTTACTAGCTACGGCGCCCATGAAACCGAAACACAGTAATACTTACACATAACTGCTTCACGGCAGAAATAGGCGCCGTTGTGGTACCAATATCTAGCCGGCATCCTGTGCAAAGGAGCCTCCCACTGGTTGGAGCAAATTAAGGCGTGGAATTGTAACAAACAATCAAACATACATTTACAATATTAATTCTTCTCTACAAAGTCTAAGTAAAAAGTGCCTTTTTGTCTACTTTTCTTTAAACAATCTCGTATAATATGAATTAGTTTTTATTTTCAAAATAGCATAATAAAAGTTCTACTCACAATTTTGAAGAAAATCATAAGTGATTTTCTGAAAAGAAAGGGGTTTCGTTTGTGCAAATATCTGAAATTCGATGTGCGTTTGTGTGTGTGTCTTCCCCATGGGTTTCAACATTAAATTAGCTAACCCATTCATTGGCTACTCTGGAGATGCCGTTAAGCTAAGTACCGATCTGGACAACAGAATGTTTTCTCAGGTTTTTTGACTATTCTTGTTCTATGTTTGGTAAAGCGGTTTGCGTACAGTTTAGTACAGCCCTGTTTCACTGCGGCCAATGTGATTTTTTTATGAAATAAGGGACAAGACGAGCATGACGTTTAGCTGATGGTGATTGATACGCCCTGTCCATTACAATACAGTGCCTCTCAGGATTCTTGAATAACCCAAAAATTCAGAGCGGCACTGTAAGTTGCGCAAGTCACCTTCAGACATAAGATCTAAAGTCTCATTTGCCCAGTAATTACACTAGCGACGGCGCCCTTCAGACCGAAACATGATAATGCGTAGACATAACTATGGTAGGTACCCATAATCTAGCCGGCATCCTATGCAAAAGCAGTCTCCCACTGGTATTTATTGTGATAACTGTTGACTATAGCTCATTGCTAAGATTTTTTGATTTAGCTGCTGATCAAATTATCAATTGTAATTATACTTATAAACTTTTAAAAGTGTTTGTGTATCATAGCTTCATTTTGAATTTATTTTTCAACAACACAATATTGGGGTTGAGCAGGTTATCAACTGTAAAGTAGATCATGCAGATGAAGTCACAACCTGAGAGTTTTATATAACAGAATTTTATAACGAGGCGGTACTCGAACGGTTAGCTCAGTTGTTTAGAGCACCGGCACGGAACGCCGGAGGTCGTGGGTTCGAATCCCGCATTGTCCATAAAATTTTATTTCAACACACTTTTTGTGTGAACTAATTTTATACAGATTAAATAATGATAATTAAGGCAGACAACTGTAGCCTTCTTGCTGGATATCATAAAAGATTCATGTATGTCTTATGTTATATATTTATTATGAGAAAAAGTCAAAATATTGCTAGACATTATAATAATAATCAATGTTAATGAAATTATCTCCAAAGGCAAGGAGAGGGACAAAAATTCATTAGCACTTAAGCTCATGAAGCAGGTACGTCATTAATTTGTATTTGTCTCGACGGATAATTAAATTATAGGCTTAAGCTGTATTAGCCCGGTCGCTGCGCAAGCCAACGTGGACGTAACGAGCGACGTGATAACTAAATTATCTTATACGTATCTATATTATACTAGCTGACCCAGCAAACGTTGTATTGCCGATATTAAAATCGCGATACAAAAGTAACTGTTGATCGTAGATGGGTGAAAATTTGAAGTTGTATTATGTATTTTTTAATGCTGACTTAAAATCAAATTTAAAAAAGAATGTCAAAAAAAAATTTCGTGTACCCTTAACATTTAGGGGGATGAAAAATAGATGACCCTTTACGAAGACATACACACACATAGAAACCCTTTACGAAGTACAAAGACACACATAGAAACCCTTTACGAAGTAGCCGTAAATTCAATAAAAAAAATATTTTATTTTTTTGACATTCATAAGAGTCATTTTCGTGACCTACTTGAATAAACTGATTTTGATTTGATTTGATGTTGTCTGATTCTCAGACCTACCCAATATGCACTCAAGAATTTTATATATTAGATATTATGAAGTTTACACGACTCACTGCAGATTCACATACAGCTGACTGACTTAGTCAAAAGCTTACTGATGTCTTTTTCTAATCAGTGCACTAATGTACATGTAATGAGATATATATTGTTGAACTATTGGAAATTGTGTTGATATTTGGTTGTGTTAAATTATTTTATTTATTTTATTATCATAAGTGGGAAACTATCAGCCATATTTTTTTTATATGGAATAGGAAGACAAACGAGCGTACCTGTTGTTAAGTGATCACCGCCGCCCACAATCTCTTGCAACACCAGAGGAATCACAGGAGCCTTGCCGGCCTTTAAGGAAGGTGTACGCGCTGTTTTTGAAAGAACCCATGTCGTATCGTCCCGGAAACACCGCACAAGGAAGTTCATTCCACAGCTTTGTACACACAGAAAGCTCCTTGAAAACCACACTGTGGAGGACCGCCACACATCCAGATTTATTTATTTATTTAATAGGTACACAACAGAATTAAAACAAATACATAATAAACAAAATAAACAAAATAAACTATCAGCTAAATACAAGATAGGCTGCAACTCCACGAGGGTGTGTACTCAGCATGTTTAGCATAAATTAATAACTATGCAAATACAACAGTAATAGCGATTTTAAAAGAAAAAAAAAGAGAAAATATATACTTGGACAAATAGAAGTGAATAATTATGGTAGTTATATTAAGATGCTTTATTAAAATTTTAAACTAATTAAGGAATTTATATAAACTAGATTTCCATTTACAAACAGATGAACTGTGGATGTCAGGTACTTCACTGATTTCGAGTAGCAGTGGCAATAGATTACTATTATTATTGTTAGTATTGATTACTATTAGTATTGACGACAAATTCTATAGATAGGGTTATGGAAGGACACGTTATTATTGCAGAACGGAATGATAAAAGGCTGTTCATGTCTTGAAGACCGATTGGGAACTCTTAGATGAATATTCGACAAGAGGGAAGTAGAAAATGTGCCATCGAGTATTTTGTATAAAGTCGTTAGGCCATGCAATTTGCGACGACTCTCGAGGCTCAGTAACTTGAAGTGAGATAGCCTTTCCGCATATGTAGTCAGCTCCCTTTTTAGACCAAACCTAATCGTCAATACGCGAAGAAGACGTCTTTGAATAGACTCAAGCATATCAGTATATGTATAATATTGAGGTGACCAGACAATGGAGGCGTACTCAATTTGGCTCAGGATAAGCGACTTATAGAGTAACAGTAAGGTGAGGATGATATCCTAACTTGTGGCGTGTCGTGCGAAGGTGGAATTCGGCGGCAGGAATCAGGTTACATATTATATTATATACAAAGTAAAACAACAGAGTTCATAATATTTATACATAAACGTTTGGTAAAGGTTATTATAACATAAATGATGAGATAATGTTACCACAGACTTGGAACTGAGCTGATACCCTCCGGCTCTTTAATTTTAAATGTTTATAGTACGATATTACATTGCAGTCCATTTTTTTTATAATAAAAGCCTGCTGAGTTTCTTGTACCCGTTCTTCTCAGGTCTGAGGCACTCTGCTCTTCAATAAGTGATTTTTAATTTAAATTTGAAAAACATGGACACTATCTGGAGGTGACTGTACAATCCAAGTATTGGCGTCACCCTGCCACCATTCACAGGCTGATTGCAACGTTATTTATGTAGAAAAAGGTATTCTGATTAAAGGCAAAAGAGCATAAAATGCCACGACAAACATATTCACAGTAAAAGCAAAGTCAATTTCATTGGCAAAATGTTATAACACGCATAAAATATTTGATGGATAGCAAATTTGAGAGGATTTTCATATTTAATCCCATGTTGTTTTATTATATGAATTTTACATATCAATAAATGATTTATGCCCTAAAAGTTTGAATTCAATATTAAGCAAGTATATAAAAATACTAGTTCAGTCACACTATATGCCTATATTTAAATGGTTTTGATGAAATATAATGAAATTAAATCAATTATCATATTTGCATACCAGATTCGAGACTTAGAGAGAGAGAGTGTAAAACGGAATTAATGTGTAACTGTTTGCTTTTCTCAATAAATAAAAAATTACGTGCGTACAAAGTACACATGTCAGAAGTGAAACCTGCATTGTGCATGAACCTCTAAACAGCATATGAAGACCTGGTACATCTTGCTAGGATGACATATGATTTTAACCCCTTTGAAAGACATTACTATCACCGCTGCCCATATTTATTTTCTCCTGGTGTCTATGTAAGTAATACAACGTATGATGTCAGAATATATAAACGTATACTCGCGTCACACATAAGACCAGCTCTTTTCAAACTATGGCCAACTCGCACCAAAACACTGTATATGCTTCCTATCTCATTTTCTCTCACGTTAAATCTTATGAATTTCTGTGCCTGTCTTTTTACTGTCGCGCTTTTTCGTTTCATCGACTCTCAAACCACAGTGATGCTAAAAAAGTTTTCTCTTCAAAACCAATTATAAAAGGCTTTAATATAAATGGCTGTTATGTCTGTATGTAACTTGTCATTTCATATATAGTGTATCTTTAAGCTTAACAGCTCAGTAATTCCTAAAGAGACAAAAATTATGCAATTATGTATTGTCTTCAGACCTCCGTCTTAAAGTTAATAAAGAAAACGACAAATGAATCCATATTACACATATTTTTTCAAAGTCAACCTACTTGTAGCCAAGTGTGTTTTATTATATTTAAGCTCCTGCTTTAGCGCACCATAAAACAACATTCTAAAAGGATTCTATTCTCATGTCATAATGTTTTGGACCGGGCTATTCTTATTCCTATTAGCTTAATCAAGGTAATTCTAGCTTCTCAATATCTTTTGGTTTGCGCCTGGGTATCCCTAGAACATGTCTCCTTATGGGCCGATAGCGGAACAAAAGTAGAGTTTGAATGATTCAACAGGTGACCCAAGGTCTAGTACGTACTTCTGCCAGAGGATAAGTTTGGCCATAAGGGGAAGTTACTTTGTCCGCTTTATGGGCACCTTTCCTACCAACAACCTCAATGAATTATTTAATAGCTAATAATTTAATTGTATTGTAAATATAGTTATAAGATTTGTATTGTTTGAATAAATAAAGGATTACTTAATAGCTTCATTGATATAATAATTATAATTCATGTAAGAATAATAATAATTTTAGTTTTACTAAAAATAATAAAATGAATGTACCTTTCAATTTGTAGATACTATTGACAAATTAAAAATAAACATAACATCATTTATAAGTGCATAAGCAGGGTTACCCATCAAACATTGTTTATAAAATTAAAATAAATAACAATTATAACCTAGTACAGGTATGCTTTTAAAGTTTTGTGATTTTTACAGGAAAAACAAGAAGAATTTTATAATGGGTACCTTTTCTTTGTATTTAAAATCCAAAATTCGTCACCATTGATTATGTAGTAGACGTGACTTAAATCCATTCCTTCAGACCATTGAAGAGTCTTCTGACAATATCTGACGCAAGAAGGCTTATTTTCATCGGATAATGAATCCGGCAAACGGCAAACAAATTTTCCCCTTAACCAACCGCCTCATGCAAGATCTGTATCGCTGTTTATGATATGCCTGCCTAAAAATGCCTTTGTTACATGAGTAACCTACCTTTCGGTCTTAAATAATTATTATATCACAGCAAATTAAAAAAAAACCAAAACGACTCCATCATGAAGTGATTGAATTAATCCTTATTCTTTCAATTATGTTAATGTTCTTTATTCAAACAAATAAATTAATATTCATAAGTTCTTAATTAAAATTTTGCGGTAAATATTATGTAAATGGCAATATTAAAAAGGCACATACACAACAAAGTTTTGCTAACCACTAATTAATCCAAATTACTAATACAATTATTTGGTGTTAATTTACGTATAAAAGAATGAGTTCATACTTAAAAAAAATAAGTTTTGTCTCAAAAAGCTGAGAATTGCTGGAAAACGAGCATTTATTTAGATTTTCAGCATTTATGAACTGCGGAACAATTCACGCTGTTATGCACGACAAATCTAAGCCACGTACACACAAAAGCAAATAGCCACTGGAATATTTGTAGTATTTTACCTGGCTCGCGGTGTCGTACACACGACTAAAATTTCCATATCTAAATGGAAAACCGTTCTACAATCAATTTTGTTCCTCACATTCCATTTAAAAACTGCACCTGGACCTACTGAATATATTGATTTTTTCAGTTTGAATTGGATTTGAAAGTTCGTTATTTCAAATCAGTTTGATGAATAGCAATCGTTGATTAAATCTACAAGGGCACAGTAACTAATTTACAAATTCGTCTAAAAATATCAAATTTGTGAATACGATGTAAATAAAGAGTGTGGCACCTGCACCTATTGAATATATTGATTTTTTTTTGTTTGAATTGGATTTGAAATTTTGTTATTTTAAATCAGTTTGATGAATAGCAATCGTTGATGAAATCTATAAGGGCACAGTAACTGATTTACAAATTCGTCTGAAAATACTAAATTTGTGAATACGATGTAATTAAAGAGAGTGGCGCCTGCACCTAACTGAACATATTATTTTTTTCTGTTTGAATTGGATTTGAAATTTCGTTATTTTAAATCAGTTTGATGAATAGCAATCGTTGAAGAAAACTACAAGGACTGTAACTGATTTACAAATTCACTTGATAATACTAAAGTTGTATGAATACGACGTAAGTAAAGGGAGTGGCCAGTTCTTATAAGTTCTTCTCGAAGGCAAATAGTTGAATAATTAATTTAAATTCAATTTATTTAAAAAATAATTCTTTTCTATGTTCCGGAAACAAGTAATATAATTTAATAAGTACAGGAAATTAAAGGTCTTATACAGAAATTTGTTAACTAAGTCTCTGAAGCTACTTGTCACTTGCTCCTGCCATTTTGGTATTTTTACCATGTAGGTAGTTTTCAGCTTTTTGTTACGGAAATAACATTGTTATAAATAGCTGTAAGTTTTCTAAATAAAAATAATTAAATAAAATACCTTTATTTATTTATCTACATCCATGCTTTAAATCCTCTATAAAAGATTCTGAAACAGTTAGCTTATTGCCAACATTAAAACACCCAATGTTCTAATAACCATAACATCATCCAAAAGAGTGTTGTAATGTTGTGTACTGAATTTCATAACAACACTGCTTTGTTTTTTTTTATCCCTTCATGCGCAAAGAGTTTCAACATACAGCCACATTCTTATTGCTCGATGCGTGGTATCTGTATGAATTTCAAAAAAAGAACATTTTCGTTGACGCGCGCTCCACACTCCCAGAACGTCGCACGCCGTAAAAAAAAAGTAGGTTATTCGAATCCCCGCCATTTTTCTTCGATATTTTTATTGTTTTGTTTACAAAAAATGAGCGCTTCATTTTAAACGCTGCAAAAGAACATTATATTCGAGTGAATTTTAATTATTGCACTATACAAAATGTAAATTACTACTAAAATAAATAATTGTTTCATTAATACTTAGTTTATTTGTATATAATCAGTAATGAATGATATTAGGTAAGTAAGCTAACTGTTCCAGAATCTTTTAGAGGATTCATATTCTGGGTGTAGATAAAGTCTTGTATGCAACTGTTGATAATTAGGTATTAAAAAACTCATGTGATAATAGTCTGATAATCCACATTCGTGTTTTAATAGATTTCATATCATCCGAGTGTGATAATCCACATTCGTGTTTTAATACCCCTTATTACACAACAGTTGCATAAATAACTATTACGGTGTGTGTGAATGATTCAGCTACACTGTACTCAATAACTTTTATATTAATTTACATTTACTTTTTTGACTTACTCGTGTAAGGCATTGACTATTTGACGTTTGAATATGTTTGTTGCATCACTTTACATATAATATTGTAATTGAAGTAATTTGTAAATCGAATAAAATTCTTGCTACTTCTCATTAGCTCTCCCTTTTACGAAGTAGCGGTAGATTCAATAAAAAAAATCATTTTTTTGACATTCATAAGTGTCATTTCCGTGACCTACATGAACAAAGTGAATTTGATTTGGTTTGTTTTGAAAACCTTTAGAGCCTTGGGATTTGTAGTTTCTCTTTATTTTAGAAGGAAATAACTTGACCTCAACTTTTATTTAACCCTAGCTTCAAATGACACACTCCACTAGCGACCTGTCCGATCGGAAACTATACGGGTCTTACTTTTCGAACTTCTTCTCGAAGATGCGTGACGACAAAATAGTTGTTCCCTAAGCACCCTTTTGTTAAACAGGAGTTATTCGGGCGTTATATGAACTTTCGAGTAAATGTAGCATGTGTCTAACCAGGGCCATAATTTCCACGTAACGATCTTCTACGTGAGCAAGATAAGTTGATGGTTTAGACAGGGGATGTTCCTAAATGTTTATCTAACGCACGTACCACCAATGTGGTCTTATCGAAACTCTGTAACTTATGATTATAGTTTCAACAACTGTAATTAAATTATTTCATAATTATATTTTTTATTAATATATAAAAATAACCCATTATTGTTAAATACAGATAGTCTACACAATATATTTTTATATTGTAAGTAACACTGACTAGTTATATTTACATATTAATTAATTCAATTAAAAAAGTGGACTGTATTTGTACAAAAAGCGGTGCGGTTCGTAGTTAGAAAGAATATGGCGGAAGAAAGCCTACCTTGAGATGTGGACACTCTCACTATGTTCTCTGGATGCTCTGGCGTCGATACCAGGGTCACTAGCGATCACTGATAGGTGATACTGGTGCACCAAAATTTAGGAGGTTATGATATGGTGGCGTGTGGGGTACTGTGGTCGGCGAATATTCTCCAAATTGTGAGTAATTTTTTTAGACTTCTTCTTTAAGTCGGTTATCATTTTTGTAAAATTTGTTTCATTTCAATTCGATTTTTTAAGTTAATACTAAATACGGTAGAACTAAATACACACAATATATAAAAATGTTCGTACATACTCGATAGTACAAGACGTAGCCCGAAAAAATAGAATTTAGTTTGGAAGGATAATATACTATTAAAATGAACATTCTAATAAGCTCAAACACGGTTGGGATACGTAGTTCCGGCTTATATTTAAAATATATACCAGCTGACCCGACAGACTTTCTGTAGATAATAAAAAAAAATTGTTTTATACGAATTTGCCAAAATTACTTCAAAACATCAAGAATTATTTCGTAAATAATGCTCCCTGTTGTTATTTTATTTTATTTTTTTATTTTACAATTTTAGGGAAACTTACAGCTAAAAAACTCTCAATATTATATAATTAACATTCAGGTATCACTACATCTCCACACTCCAATGCTCAAAAAACTCAAGGCAAGAAATTAAGAAACTACATTAAAATCCAAATCACTCAAAGTACCGACCACATAGGGCTCTCTTCATTCTAGCAACACTAGTGCAGAATAAATCCAAATCAACCTCCCGGCATGCCACATTGAAAGAACGACATGCTCGCAATAGGTATGAATTTTGTCTATATATAGTTCTTGCTATAGGGACGCACAATAAATTTGGCCTGCGCAGAAACAATGATGGTGCGTATAGGCCCACCTTAGATACCAGTTCTGGCAACTCAGTTGCACCATTAAATAAAGACATTAGAAACGCTATGTCCGATATTTTTCTACGCTCAGCTAGAGGCAAAATATGAAATATTTTGCAGTGTGTATGATAGTCAGGCAGATAACAGTTAGATTTAAATTGAATGTACCTTAAAAATTTTCTTTGTATACTTTCAAGGCGGTCTATATAAATGTTGTATATTGGGTTCCATACCTGTGAGGCATATTCGAGGTGACTACGAACGAAAGAGCAATATAATATTTTAACAGTTTTAATTTCCTGAAAGTCGGAAGAGATTCTTATAATGAAACCTAACGCTTTCGTGGCTTTATTAATGATGCTCTCAATATGCAGATCAAAGAGAAGTTTGCTGTCAAATATAACTCCAAGATCTTTGACAGATCCAACTCTAACTAAAATAGAATCTTGAAGTTTATAGGGAAAGGCAATAGGGTGGGGTTTGCGAGTAAATGTACAAATGTAACACTTAGATACATTTAAGTCGAGCTCGTTAAGAACACAATAATTTTGAAAGCGGTCCATATCTTCTTGTAAAGAGAGTGCATCAGCGACAGAGTTAATCTGTTTCATGATTTTCATGTCGTCTGCATACAGTAAAATTTTGGACGACTGAAAACACTGCGTGATGTCGTTGACAAAGATATTAAAGAGAAGTGGGCCCAAAAGCGATCCTTGCGGCACTCCTGAAGGTATATATCTCGTTCTAGATGAGTATCCATTCAACACCACAGTCTGACATCGATTCTCTACGTACGATGAGAACCATCTGAAGAGATTACCCCGTATACCAATGGAAGATAACTTACTTAAAAGTATGTTGTGGTTAATTTTGTCGAAACATTTGCTGTAGTCTGTGTATATAACATCCACCTGGGATCTCTGAGCCATAGAGTCTGATAGGAAGTCGCTACATAGGATCAAATTTGATGTAGTCGACCGACCCTTTATAAAACCGTGAATAATGAAAATAATAAAATTGTTTCACAGTGGAACTGTCAAACCGTGCTTTACTAAATTCTCTCATAGGAAATATGTACATACAAAACAAACATTGAAAATAAAAATAATTATGGGTCAAATCTAAATAAAAACTATCCTATCTCTCAAGTTGGACTTAACTGCACTCCATGAAGTAATCCCCATTAAAATCTGTTAATTAGTTTAGGAGTCCATCACGGACAAACAACGTGGCACGTAATTTATATATTATATTAAGATAATAGTCTGGTAAACTAGTGATTTTTTATTAATTTTCATCAATAGTCTCGAAAAAATATGAACCAGACGTCATTTGATTTATGTAAGATCTTAATTGTGAAGCATACTTTTGTCTGTTTTTTTGCAAACTTATTGAAATTACAATACAAAAATAGTACAAAACTTTTTTTAGATTAATTAGCTATTGAAGTAAATCATTCATAATAATATCCCATAACGTTTAAGCAAGACAAATCCACTTTATTCAAACATCAATTCAAAACAAGTTTACCACAAAAGACTGTAAATGAAATGTAATAATTTTTTTTACAGAAAATATGCATAAAGCACAATTTTAATATTACATTTCATCTCGACTAAAAATTCCAACATTTTAACTCGCCATAAAGACAGAACTTGTGAAGCAATTTTTATTAAGTTATTCTATTCTATAAATTGTTTTCATGCCATCATAGACCAAGCGGCCAGAAAACTTGACATTTTAAAATATATAGTGCTTTGTTATTAGAAACTCGTTCATTTAATGAAATCTTGAGTTTTTAGTCTGCTGAAATGCATGCTTTGTTTGATTTTATGAGTTTTTTTTATGAAAATAAGGGGCGAGATGGGCAGGACGTTTAGCTGATGGTAATTGCTACGCTCTACCCATTACCATTACCTATCCATCACCCATTAATTTGCCATAAATGAGCGGCACTACAATTGCGCTCGTCACCAGTGACATAAGATGTTAAGTCTCATTCGCCCAGTAATTTCACACAGTAATGTTTACACATTACTGCTTCACGGCAGAAATAGGCGTCGTTGTGGTACCCATAGTCTAGCCGGTTTTCTGTGCAAAGGAGCCTGCCACTGGTAAAAATGATATCCTCCAATGATAAATTGTACATTTAATATGAATTAATCAACTCAATTCAAGTAATTATTTTTTGCAACTAGCACTTAAAAACATAAGTAAGAGTAAGTATATGTATGCCATAACTTAACTAACTTACAAAAAAACCAAGTCTCGGTCTAATACCAAGTCAACTTATTCAGTCCCTACTTATGGGTCGTTCTATCTTAAGTTATTATGTCATTAGCTAACCTAATAATAACATATCAAAGTTACCATATAAATATTAAATATAATAATATATATAAAAAATATGTTTTAAAAAACAGATTGATTAGTAGCGTGAAAACACAAAGTATTTTTTTTATTAAAATACAATTTATCTTACAAGAAATACATATTACATTAAATTAGATTGCTTAGTGCGATAGCCATGTCAATGTATTTGTATTTCCCCTTACTAACGTGACTCGCTTGGTACCTTAACCCTGTCACCTCACCTCTATTCAAAGATATTTGGTAGCAAAGGCATAATTGCCAGTTGTGACTTTTATTTTAAATAAAATGATAAGATGGAGTAACGGTAAAGTATTGCATTAAAGCACATTTGGCACATAAGCCTTTACTATTTGAAGTAGGTCAAATATGCCTTTTCAATGAATTAAATCACAAATTATAAGAAAAAATAAAAGCCACATCTATTCATTTGTGACTTTTTGACGTAGTGTAAGTAAGATGTGCTCTTTTTCCGTACTATCATAACAAAAATAGCTCAGTTGTGCCCTTTGAACTTATGGTATTTTTGTTAACCGTGTCTGTAAAATTATTAAAAAAAATATTGGCAGATAGGCCTTCTTTTCCTGATTCCGAATATGTATATAACTTAATTAGGAGGAAAATGTTAGTTGTGCTCTTTTTCGTTATGACGGCAGCATAGGTCTCCGTTGTGTTTGTAAAACTAGACCCTCTTTAGCTGCTACAGGAAGTCCAAGTCAAATTCAATTATTTTTATTCAAAATAAGATTTAAAGTCACTTTTTGAACGTTAAACTTTTTGAAACTATCACGCAATTGAAAATTTATGCCTTATCATCATAAGATGATGATTGCAACGATTCTTCAGATATGATGAGATTATTCTCATCAGTAACTTAGCGGGCTTATTCATTTTTATTATAAAATTTCGTCAGAAAATAATTTTGTAAGATAAACTTATTATTCAATAGCCTGAGGGCGGTTGCTCCATTCCCAATCTGTGGTGTCTTTGAAAATCATTTACGTAAAATTTCTGTTCGGGAAACTGATCACGCGTTATGCCTCAGATCGGCGTGATTTTGGCGCTTGCGCAGCGTTCTGTCAATGCGTATTATTTTACATATATTAATTGATTTATTATAATTAGTATGATTTGAGTAAATGTATCTGAAAGCTATTGAAACAAGCTATAAGACCATGCAAAATAAACCATCTTATAAACAAAATATGGGTTAGAAATTGGTGAGGGAATAGTGTGCCGTACGGCACTCTGAAAAATTTTGTGTCCTGAGGCACTGACGATTTCGGAAGGGATACTTCTTTTGAACTAAGTCTCACATTTATTTTGTACACTTTCTGGGATCATGTTGTAAAAGCATATGCATCGTGCTTTATTTGTTTCTCTGTCATTGCAATTTTTTCACTATCATGAAATCAGAGTGTATCGTAGCATAAAAACAATAGGTTATTAATATTAAAATTGACTAATATTTCAAAGAAAATTCTTAACAGAGCTTCGAAGTGTGCAACTAATTACTGAGCAGCAAAATTTGTAGCAAACACTAGTGGCGTGCTCCGAAAGATGTTACACAATTGACATCAGACATTTCATTCAATTAAAGTCTGGTTGCTTTTAGAAATAGAATTCTCGTATTTTAAAGGTTCTTTATATTAATATTATAATGAACTTGTTGAAATTAATAATATAGTATTGAAGGAGTTTGGATTTGATTGTTAGGAAGGATTTGTACTATGATATTATTTTCTTTTCTATCTTTGTACACGAATATTACATTTATAGCGACTCCGCTTTTGAATTAAATAGAACAGTAAAGAAATAAAGTTATGTAATGAAGGGCATACAATATCGTTTAATCTGCAAACATTGTGAAATCTTAATATATATAAATGCAGTGTCCTGATGTTTGTGTCCCAGTGTACAGTACCTCCTAAACTAATGAACGACTTTTATTGGGGATTAATTACATCATGGAGTGCAGCTTAGTCCAACTTGAGGGATAGGATAGTTTTTATTTCGTTTTGGGACCCATAATTATTTTTATTTCCAATATTTGTACTGTATGGACATATATTCTATGAGAGAATTGATTGACACACAGTTTGACAGTTCTGCTGTGAATCAATTTCTTTATAAGAACACGGAGCATATTTTACGAAATTATTCTTTATGTATTGAAATATTATGGACACATTCAAATCTGTATTTAATTTATTATTTACAGAACAACGTCTGTCGGGTCAGCTTGAAGAATACAAATATTGTAAAAAAATGTGAAACACTAAAGGTAACATATTGAAAACAAATCCTCCGAATACAATGGATGTTCAGTCTTTGGCAAAAAGATTAAAACAAGAAATTAAAAAGGATTTAAAACTTGCGCCAACAAATTTTCTAAATTCTCTATATTTTCCAAATTTTAAAAATCATAACTGTGATCATGAATGTAATGCTACTGCAACATAGGTGTTTAATCTGCTAACGTTGAAACGGTACGAATCGATCACATCACAATACTTTTGCCATTTCTAGAGAGTTCTCCCTCTTCAAATTGTATTTATTTTAATATTTTGTTCCCCTTACAATAGGGTTGTTGTTATGTAGACTGGAATTTTTATTATTTAAACTATAAGTTTCTTGTATGAATGTTGTTGAATCACTAATTCCTTTATTGTTATCTTAATAAAATATTATTAATTGAAATAATAATTTTAGAAATACATCATTCGATTTCAAATGTTTATTTTCATCTCTTTACCATGACTACTTAGCTTCCTCGAAACGGGTTTTGAAACATAGCTAAAAGCAAAGATAGCGAAGCAACTCCTAACTACATTGATATCTCTACAATAAATACATTGAAACATTAAAAAAAAAGCAATAATAAAATAAATACATATTTATTTATTCCAACTCATACCATTTTAATTTAATTTCAAACTCTGCATGCTGTTATATAATTGTAAATAAAGGTTGAAATAAAGAATTGAGTCTGTATCGACTTATGCGTTTCATTTGAATTAAGATTAATTTTATCGGTGCTCTAGTCGAAGGAGTAACATTGTATTCAATAATTGTTACGGTAAAGTTAATCGTCTATCATATGAAATCAAAAAGATTTTTTAATCAGTCTTATTGTGCTAGTTCTAGCCCGCGACTTCATCTGCGAAAATAAATGTTTTTTTTTAAATTAATAAGCAACTTTGGAATTGAAGATTATCTCATGTCCTATTCCAGTTCCAGTTCCCGTTTTCGCTCACGTTCCCAACATATTATATGAATCTTATTTCGAGGAAGATTGTTATGGCAAACTATATCTACTATTGGAATAGTTATAGCTAATCAACGTGAATTTCTCAAATCCCGCGGGAACCGATGATTTTTTCGGGATAAAATGTAGCCTATGTCCTTACCTAAGCTCTAGTCTATCGCTGTACCAAATTTAATCAAAATCGGTGCAGTAGCTCCGGCGTAAAAGCGTAACAAACAAACTTACATACACATATATAATACCTATTAGTAGGGATTAATTAATCTAAAGTCTATTTTTTTTAATTCACTTAATTCAGTAGAATTCAGTAGAATTAAGTGAATTAAGTAATAATTATATTAAGTATAATATTATTATACTATAATAACAAAACAAGTAATGGAACATACACGACATTTTTCTGGACAAACAACACCAAATACATCAAAATAATTTTCAAATATTCACAATGCTTTTGAAAATAATCGCACCACTAATCCCGTAGGATAAGTAGTGTTTCTAATAGTTAATTAAAATATTTTATATTATTTTAGTTGTCACTAGCATTAAACTAGGCCGGGCCTGTATTTTAATACTAGTTACTTCCAGATACATTGCTTTTTACGGATAACTTCAATACATAAAAGCGTATATAAGAATTTAACTTATGAAAAAAAAAATTAACAGTTCTACGAGAAAATAAATAACATTTGTCTATCATACATATTACTGGTTAGTACTTGAGCGGTCAGTAATAAAATTTAGGGTATACTTAAAAACATTTGGGTTGACTACAAAGACTGTTGACTTGGGCTATTTTCATATAATAATACAGTAAGGTATTATTGATTGGGTTTATTTTGAACTTTTAAATTAATAATGTATAATAAAGTATTAAAGATGTGAAATAAAAGCTTTTATTATGCTATATTATACTATAATCTTATAAGATAATGGTATAAAATAAACAATGAAATTTTTTTTTTTCTGTATGTTGTGCGTATATCGGTAAGGTTAGTAAGGCTGGATAATTAATAATTTAACGTATAGCTATAAACAAATTTTCAATTTCATCATACTTTTTATTTTTTAACCAAACAGTTAGCTTTTTTTTACAGTTAAATTTGTTTTCAGAGTAGATATTAATAATTTTGTTTAATTTATTATAGAGCATGGGACCAAGATAGCATTGAAATTTACGTATAAAAAAAGTTTTAAAAGTGTTTGTAGGACAGACTTTATCTTTACGTCGTTTTTTATAATATTATAATATAATATTATAATATAATATTATAGTATAATATATTCTATAAATCCTTTTCATTCTACATTTATATTTAGTCCCGGAATTTATTCTGATTCACGTAAAAATTGCTTTCAACGTTTGGACTTAGTCCATTGTGCAATAAATTTTGCCTCCGAAAACACGACAAACAATTGTAGGATCGTAAATATGAGAAATGCTCAAAGTCCTATCAATAACTTACATAAAAATTCAAGTACGAACAATAGCTCTATTTTGCTTGGTTGGAAATTTGTTTGTTTTTCGCAATTCACAATTCAAATTATATGTGCATTGTTATTTTGTACGAATAGTAACTGTTGTATTTACAAAGTATCACCATGGTGTTGTGATATATTGGCAAACTAACTGGTATATATATATTACACAAATTAAATTTGTAAATAAAATTTATGAACGATGCGAGACTCGAACCCGCGACCTCTCGCGTTCTGTGCGAGCGCTCTTTCACTGAGCCAACCGTTCGAGTGACGTAGCATTGAAACTCTCAGTTTGTGAATTAATCCAAGGAGTGAGGGTTATCACTTTAAAAATAATAAAAATTTATTTGGTTTACGTATTTACGCATTTTAATAAAATTCGTGTACGTAACTTGTTAAACTTATATTTATTTTTGCAACCGTGACTAAGACGTAACTTAATTTATATTTGATACTCATACCACCACCACGTCTTGACGTCAGTTGTGAGTGCTCCTCTCTGAAACCTTAAAAAGGTACTAATATCACTCAAATTGTATAAAGTTTTGTGTGTTTCATGCTTAAAATATTTTTCTATTCAAATTTAATATTAATTTTTAGGATATATCCTAAAAGAAATAATATCTTTTTCATCTTAAATACCGTATTTGTACTTCCTATTCATAAAAATGTTTTTTTTTGTCATTAAGGAAATTGATATCAATAATGTATAGTTATGTGCAAAATATAAAACATATCAACAGTGAAAATATTCCAATTATTATAAATGCCAATTCCCAGTAATGATGTGTTAAAAATCGCTTTGATATTCCGAAAGATTTATCATTAAAGTAAAATTGCTACTATCGCGCCGTTTTATCATTGTATGAGAAAATGTGTGTTGAACCGAGATGTTGTAAATTGCTGGGATTTTCCTCAGAAAATATTTTTTACAAATATTATACAAAAATATAATGAGTTCTTCATTCGATTAGATTGATACTGGGAAAACATGTTTTTTACGATAAATTTACTGATGCGCAGAATAAAAAAGAGAGGCATGATATATATCAGAAACAGACAAAATATCTGATAAGAGAAAATAGTGTGAATGGACATAGAAGTGGAAATGGTTTGTCGTACAGTATACAAATCATTTTAAGTTTTCTTTAGCGTGAATTCCTCCAAAAGACCCTCGTGTAGAGGCGAAACACGTGTCGAATTGTTTAAAAACAAATATGGGCGGGATTAACACTAAAGAAAACAATGAAAACTTAAAATCATTTGTAAAATTATGGATTTCCGCAAAGTAACGCCTACTTCAATTTTTTTTTGTCATACAGTAATGGATGTTTATAACAGTGACGAAAGAAACGGAGTAGAACTTTGCAAATGTTGGGTTAACAGACCAAGAAATCGATGTCTTCGACTCTCACCAGAGTCGTTTCCATAAATCCTGATTATAGACATAAATTTACTGTTAATTGATATGAATACGGCATTGATCTGGCACACCCCAGTATCAGCTCGATCCATTTGACCGCGTGCAAGGCAGAGCAGCTCGAATTGTCGGGGATCCAGTGCTCTGTGAACGGCTGGATCACTTGGCGTTGCGTAGAGACGTCGCTTCATTGTGTGTATTTATCACGGGGAGTGTTCCAAAGAGCTGTTTAACCTGATTCCTGCCGCCGAATTCCACCTTCATCCCCGCCATCTGAATGTGTGGCGGTCCTCCACAGTGCGGCTTTCTAGGAGCTTTCTTCCACGTACTACAAAGCTGTGGAATGAACTTCCTTGTGCGGTGTTTCCGGGACGATACGACATGGGTACCTTCAAAAAAAGCGCGTAAAACACCTTCCTTAAAGGCCGGCAACGCTCCTGTGATTCCTCTGGTGTTGCAAGAGAATGTGGGCGGTGGTGATCACTTAACAACAGGTGACTCGTACGCTCCTTTGTCCTCCTATTCCATAAAAAAAAAACATGCTTTTGGATCCCTGTCTTTTTTGACGTTTGTAACGGAAATATATTCAGTAAGTGTAACTTTATGCAGTATACATGAGTTATGAGAGTTCTAAATTCATGCTTGTATAACTGTGTTACTGCAATTAATATACTTATGTATTTTCAGAGAACAAGTCTCTAAACATCATTAGGTCTTGGATGAGCTCTGATTTATATCCTCGCAGTAGTTCACACTACTGCTGTAGTTTGTGGATAATTTACACTTCGTAGCAAATACACTAAGTACCGAAGTTTCTCGAACAGTAAAGACCATTAGTATTACGGATTTCTAAGTTTAAACAAGAAACTTTGTTCTTATTTGCATATTATATCCTGCAATTTCTCTGCGGATTACTAAACGTATACCTTCACATGAGCTGCATTTTACTTTGTCACCTTTTAAAACATGATTTGATGAGATAAAACAGACAATCTAATATTATATAAAATTCTCATATCGCGGTGGTTGTAGTTTAACTCCTTCGAAACGGCTTGACCGATTCTCATGAAATTTTGAGTGCATAGTGGGTAGGTCTGAGGATTGGACAACATCTATTTTTCATCCCACTAAATGTAAAGAGTGGTCCACGCCAATTTTTTTAAAATTATTTTGACATTTTTTTTAAATTTGTATGATTATGAGCCAACATTAAAAAATACATACAACTTAAAATTTTCAACCATCTACGATCAACAGTTACTTTTCTATCGCGATTTTATTATCGACAATACAACGTTTGCTGGGTCTAGTATACTATAAGACAAAACATTTCAGAAAAAAAATCAACTTCAAGGCAAGTAAAATTTTAAGTATTCTAAAGTAAATGCTAAGTAAAAGATAAAAAACGAAATTTTATTTTAACCATCCTTATTAATAATTATAATAAAATTTTCTACCACTTCACATTACTGTAAGTCGCATAAAAAGACTTCAATACAAAAACATACAGTCGAATTAATAATATTAATAAATGTTTATTACAGGCATAAAATCAAATACCACAATATTTAGTACAAATACAAAAATAGTATACAATTTAATTATACGTTTTTTTTACAATTATTTAATTCAATCGGATAAAAGCAAAAAGAAAACAGCTTTGTGTGCAAAGATATTTTCGAGAGCCAATGAGCTATCATTGGACTACGCAGGTCCTGGCCCACCACCTGGGGGATGCTATTACCAGAGTTACGCAATCTTTCCCAGAATGAAGATATATGAGCTCTGATAACAGCACTGACATCGATGCTCAACGCGCTGCAGTACTTCGGAAACTTCATATGAATGCGATATGCATCATTATACGAGGGCGGCACTGAACATTTCGGGAATCAAGGAAGTGACACAACATTACTATTTAAAAATGTATTTATTGCTTTTCGAAGTATTCTCCGCGCAATTTGATACATTTTTCCATACGATGGAACCAATCATTGAAGCAACCATTCCATTCGGAAGTTGGGGTCTCCAAAATGGCCGTTTTGTAGGCGACCACAGCTTCTTCAGGTGATGAAAATCTCTGACCACGCAATTAATTCTTTATTTTAGGGAACGTATAGAAATCATTAAGCAATGGTATTCGATTTTAAAAACCAAGGGGTTTTCAATTAAAAAGATTTAATATGACAGGAACAGTGGAGATATTCCATTCCCGATACTTTTAGTGCAGCCTATGTATTGCACCCTTATGGTGCTGAGGGAATTAATAACTCCCTCCTTTTTTTCAAGTCAATAGAAAATATATGTCAATTAGTTTCACCATAAACCAAAATATAATTGAAACAATATTTACTCTCAAAGGTCATACTTACCTATATAGAGATAACAATATTATTTTAGGAATATCGCCTTATGTGTTGTGAATAGCTCTCTCTATTTGACTGTAATAACTTACTCCTACTATTTTTATGTAATCTATATTATATATTATAACTAAATATTTGATTTCTGTGTGTGTATGCCTTAAAGGCTGGCAACGCTCCTGTGATTCCTCTGGTGTTGCAAGACATTGTGGGCGGCGGTGATAACTTAACAACAGGTGAGCGGTCCGCTCGTTTGTCCTCCTATTCCATAAAAAAAACAACTCGATTTGATTTAACTACGGTCCATTCTTCACAAATTTTATTGTGATTTGATTTGATTTATACCAACTCAATTTGCTTATCACCTGACTTAGACCAATTCGGTGGTACTATTCTCATCAGAATCCTTAAAGTGTGGTTGGTTAATTTTTCTTCAATAGGATCTCCGTTGACGACCCACAAATCTATTTTATTATAATGGATTAACATTTAATATTATATCGAAATATGACACAATTTACAGCCATGAATATTAACAATACGATCATCTGATACGAGGCAATGTTTTAGTTCGATATTAAGTTGTGTGTTGTTAAATAGTATTTCGTTAATTACAAGAGCATGGTTGGATAAATTCTGCCAAATATATATCAATGTTAATACATTAGCAGATGTAATACGTTTTAACTATATATTATGTAATTGTTAAACCGTTGTTTATCATAACGTTTCTCATTATTTGGATGGAAATTTCAAACACAATGATGAGTAGGATGAAAGTTGCAATGTGAGTGGTTACAATATATTTATAATGTATTGCCACTAGACCTATTTCTTGCTGCTTTTGACGGGACTTGACTGTCACATTGGGAGATAAATATCTATATATATATAAAAGAAAGTCGTGTTAGTTACACTATTTATAACTCAAGAACGGCTTTACCGATATGGCTGAAAATTGGTGAGGAGGTAGCTTAGAGCCAGGAGACGGACATAGGATATAATAAGTCATAAAATATCAAAAAAATTACGAAAAAATATTATTATAAAAAAAAATTCTGATAAATTTTGTATGGATTGACATTTTGATGACATCTCGAGAATAGAAAGAATTCAATAAAGTTTTTTGTTAGTTTCACGCTACATGAGTTATAAAATACAACTGACAGTGCACGTAATGTTATTCAAGTTGACCGGTTGGTGTGTTTGTTTCGAGTTTCATTAGCTTATTGTGCCGATATTATCATTAACAATGTCACGACCAAGACGATCAAATTATTCCCGACAAAGACGTAATGCAACTAGGATTCGAAATATTGCGAATGAAAGGACTGAAGAAGAACAAGAAATTGTAGGTGAAAATAACCGCGTTAGTATGGATCGTCTTCGTGCTATGAATCACAAGAGCAAAGCGTAGCAGCCCGTAATACGAAATCGTCCAGTAAAACCTCAGAGATCAACAACTTATAGATAATTTTCGACGCACAAGAAGAAGTTTATGAAGTACTGATTTGAATCGAGCAGCGTTTCGATACGATTGCAGTACTTATACTGTACTGTAGTACTGCTTGCATACTAGCTTTCGCATTGGGCCGATGGACGTTGTTTGCGAGTATTCTGCGGAGAAACGCAAGAATTGTGCTGCCATGTTCTAGAAAACACTCAAAAATATAATGTTTGTTTCCAAATGACCTCATTTGGGGCAGACATATAAGAACGAGGATTTAATCCGACATTCAATGTATTTATTTATTTAAATACTTACACAAAATACAGTAAAAGAATAACATACGTACTATACTTATTCCTATGTATTGTGTATGCTAATTCAAAAAAAATTGTTTATAAATCAGTAATACGGGTTTTGATTTTGATATTGTAGAAATAAGGACAGATTCACCATCGTATTGGATCACTGCAACCTCTCGAAGATGCACAGCTTAAATTTTTACAATTATACTTCATGGGCAACATAGACAAATAACTTGATCGATGACAAGAGATCAATGCAGCAATGATAATAGCAATTCTTCAGATCTACAGCAACTACTTAATGAACATTTTGCATGACGAGTTAGCCCGCGAATCTTTAATTTCCGATCCGTCTCGCATTCGCCCTGACCATTCAAATTTTAAGGCCAATCCTTAAAAGTTTGTGGTATGAATCAAGACAATCCATTTCCGAAGTTCAATCTATATTATATATATAAGAGATTTCCACGTATATAGTCACTCATCACGATATCTCTGGAACCACTAGAGCTAAAGACGTGAAATTTGGTAGGAATATTCTTTTCACCGAGTAGAGGTCAGCTAAGAACGGATTTTCCAAAAATCCATCCTCAAGAGTTTTTTTTATTATGAACAGAACAACATCAATTCAATTAGTGCGTAGCTCGTTTGTCAACTGTCAACAGTGGAACTTGTGCTTAGAGATTTTAATTATATTTTTAGTGTCTAACTTTACTAAATTGCAGACTTTTGTAATGTATTTGTAGTATAAAGTGTTGTGAACCTTGGTAAATGTTATATTGTGAAAGTGTACAGTATTTACAGTGATAAACTATTATTAAATTTGCAAACAATCACATAGTGAACAAAAAATTTTCATGTACCCTCAATTTTCGTAATAATTGGTATTATTTCGTCGTCAATGCCGTATCCATACAATTGCTAAATAATCATGGTTGGAGAGTGTTTGGCATGTAATATTGGTGTTCTAGTAACACAAAAAAGAATTAGATGCACTAAATGTAATGGTTTATACCACACTGAATGCATATCCTCAAATTCAGTACAAATAGCCCGTATCAATTGGGTGTGTCCTGCATGTACTGCTGTTACTCGGAAGGGTGGTGATAACACTAATACACCTATAAGAGTGCCACTACGTATAGAGACATCGCCGTCGACATCGAGTATAATAAATAATCAAACTGATTGCTCTACCATACTGTCGGAACTTAAATCATTTCGTAGTGAAATGCATTCAAGACTAACCAGTCAGGAGGAGAAGTTTGATGCTTTCAGTAATGGCCTTAATTCCTTGCAGACTGAGTTGGCTGATATGAGGAAAAGTTTTCAGTCACTTCGAACTGATCTCGATTCGGTTATTGAATGTTCAAATAACATAAAAGAAAGCAACAATCGTAATACAGAAGTTCTTAATGACACAGTAAATTCAATTGGAGTCATTCAAAGTCAAATTAAAGAACACAATGACTCATTAGATTTTTTTTCCAAAAAAATTGAGGCACTACAAGTTGAATCTTCATCCCATTCTTATATAATCTCAGATTTAAAGAATGACTCCTCTACTTTCGATCACAATTTCAAATCCCTTCTGAGTAAGGTTATGCAACTGGAACGAATATCAAGAAGCCACAACATAGAAATACAAGCTGTGCCAGAAAGGAAGAATGAAAATTTAAATACAATTATAAAAAAATTATTTGATAAAATATCTGTGTCACTTCCAGATGATGTTGTTATCTCATGCAATCGAGTAGCTAAACGTACTGTATCTGATCGTCCCCGCACCATTGTAGTTACTCTTATGACACCGAAACATCGTGATTTAATTTTTTCAGCGGTTCATAGATATAATAAAGCTAACCCAAAAGAAATGCTTTGTTCTTTGGACCTTGGTATTATAGGAGAAAGAAAGCCAATATATGTCGCTGAAAATCTTTCACCTGAAGCTAAACATCTGCATATGGAAGCAAGAAAAGCCTCAAAAGTTTTGAATTTTAAGTATGTATGGGTCAAATTCGGTAAGGTATACATGAGAAAGGACGAACACTCTCCAGCTATAAATATTAACAGCTTAGATAAGCTCAAAAGCATTTCTTAGATAATAAGCAATTATCACTTTATTTTATTTTTATATATATTTCATATCCTTTCCTGTTGTTTTTAACATTATGTTAATTTATTATCAGAATGTAAACAGATTTAAAACGAAGCTATATGATTTTTATATAAATGTATTAAATAACAACTATGATGTAATATGTTTAACCGAGACTAATCTGAACTCTTCTATTAGGGATAATGAGTTCTTAGACGATCGTTACAATATTTTCAGAAGAGACCGTGATGTTAACACTAGTCATAAAATTACTGGTGGAGGGGTATTGGTTGCTATAAAAAAATGTTTTGTAGCCAATAGGGTTACTGTTTGGGAATGTAACGTTGAATGCATTTGGCTTAATCTTGTTACTAAAAGTGACGAGAAGCACAAAACCATAAGTACTAAATTGGGTCTTGTATATCTGCCGCCGGACCTATCTATAGAAAAGTTAAAAATGTTTTATCATAAAACTAGTGATATTCTATCAAACACAGATGAGTCTTTAATTTTACTAGGTGATTTCAATACGCCCAATCTAAACTGGCATATAGATAATGTATCAAAAACTGTAGAGTCTAATTTTGCAATTATGGACACACGAGTTAGATTTTTATTGGACTTAATGTCAATTGGCAACCTTAAACAACATAATTATATTAAAAATAGAAATAATCATACGCTTGATCTATTTTTCTCCCGCCAAATTTCCGTATCACTTGAGCCATCTCAAGCCTTGTCTCGAGAAGATGTACACCATCCTGCCTTTGAGGTCAGTGTGAATCATGGTATATCTAAACCAGTACTTAAATATTGTCAACGTAGTCAGACATTTAATTTTAGGAAGTGTAACTTTGAAAAATGTAAAGAAGAATTTAACAATATCAATTGGCATTCACTTCTCTCATCTACTGACATAGATAATGATCTGGCTAACTTCTATAAAGTTCTAAATAATGTAATTCAAAATAATACACCTTACAAACAGCAACGTAGATCATCTATACCAGTTTGGTTTAACAACTCTTTAATTAAATGTTTAAAGGAAAAGGATAAATATCACCAAAAGTTCAAAAAATATAAAAACCCCCGGGATTATGATACCTTTTCTTTTCTGCGTAAAAGATCAAAGAAAATGATGCAAGATTGTTACATCACTTATATAAGTAATATCGAGTCTAGTCTTAAAAAAGGTAGCAGTAAGTTATTTTGGAATTATGTAAAAAATAAAAATAAATGCTCACTTATTCCACCTACTGTTCAATTAGATAACAGAATTGCTACAGATGGTAACCAGATATGTCAAATTTTTGCAGACTATTTTCACACTGTGTATGAGGCTAATATGTCATGTGATTTTGTTACTAACGCCCATAATAGTAATTTAGACTGTCTCAGCAGTATTGTTGTTCAAATGGATGATGTAAGTAGAGTTATGAAAAACCTAAATCCGAATAAAGGACCCGGTCCGGATGGAATACCGTCACATTTCGTTAAATTAAGTCATGTTGAACTTTCTGCACCCCTTTCTATTATTTTTAATAAATCCCTATCCTCTGGAGCTTTTCCTAAAAAGTGGAAAATTGCTCATGTAATTCCTGTTCACAAATCTGGTGAAAAGACAGATGCTCGTAACTACAGACCTATTTGTATACTTAATTGCTTTGCGAAAATATTTGAACGCGTTATATATAGACATATTTACAACTTTATTAAACCTATGCTGATTCCTGAACAACACGGATTTGTATCATGTAAATCAACAACATCTAACATAACTGAATATATTGACTATCTATTTGAGACCATCGATGACAAGGGACAAGTAGATGTCATATATACAGACTTTCAAAAAGCGTTTGATAAGGTCAACCACGAGCTCTTACTTATAAAGCTAATGGAATGTGGTATACATGGTGATTTAATGCGTTGGATCACGTCATATATTAAAAATCGCACACAAATTGTAGCTATCAACGGATTTTTTTCTGACGCCATTTTGGTTCCATCTGGAGTACCTCAAGGGTCTCATCTCGGTCCTTTATTGTTTGCTTTGTTCATTAATGATGTCTCATCATGTTTTACTTGCAATAGTAGATATCTGTTTTATGCAGATGATCTTAAACTATACAGAAAAATTGAAAACATTGATGACTGTTTCAATCTACAGCGTGACCTTTCTGCTCTCAGTACTTGGTGCCATAATAATTTAATGAAACTAAATGTTGACAAATGTCATGTTGCCACATTCACTAATAAGATAAATAGCATAAATTTTTCCTATCACATTTCGAATTCACTTTTAAGTCATAAAGAATTTACTAGAGATTTAGGTGTCATTGTTGATAAAAAACTATCATTCATTGAACACATTGATACTACTGCTGAAAGAGCAAATCGGATGCTAGGTTTTATCTTACGCATTTCAAAACCTTTCAAATGCCAACATAGTGTTGTAATATTATATAAATCTCTGGTTCGTAGTATTTTAGAATATGGTTCAGTAGCATGGTCACCTTTTTATAAAAACCACATTGATACCGTGGAAAATGTTCAGAAACGTTTTTTGAGAATTTTGTGTAACCGTTTCAAACTTAGAAAATCACTGCATAGTTATGAAGCTAGATTAAAATATTTTAATCTAGACTCACTTGAAATGCGCCGTAAATTAATTGATCTAATATACATGTATAAAGTTGTAAATCATCATATTCATACTAAACTGTTGTCCAGGTTTTCACTATACTGTAATCCTTGTAGGACTAGAAATGTAAGGACTTTCTTTGTTCCAACTTCTCGCTTGTGGACATCACATAATGCACCAGTTAATAGATTATCTCGTTCATATAATGACTTAGCAAATATCAATAACTGTATTGATATTTTTTCTAATAGTCTGTGCAGTTTTCGACGCCTAGTTTTAGACACTCTGCGCCTGTTAGAGCCTTAGCTTATCTTTATGTGCTTCATATTTATGTTTTTTGAAATATGTATCAGTTTCGCTTTATTGTATGTTATACTTATAGTATGTAGGATATAATTTTAGTTTGTGTGTTTTAAATTTATGTTTATTTTATCTCAGTTAACAAGTTACATGCATTTTCCTAAGTCATGATAGTAACATAAAATTATTTATTGTTTTATATAACTCTTCATTTATTTAAGTTAAATATCACGTGTTACTATCATAAGTGTTTCCATTTAATTGACGTATATGTTAATAATGATTTACTTATACTAGCGTTATTTTGTAATTATTAATACATGTATGTTGTATGGGAACCAATAAATAAATAAATAAATAAATAAACATCTGTCGGGTCAGCTAGTTTATTATATAATTAGGCTTCAATTAAACTGTTGATTATGTAATCATTTTCTTTTTAACTTTCCGCTAAGAAAATTTAAAATTTTCATCAGTTCTCGACGTTTTAACGTCTTAGGGAGCTTCCCTGTATATTCCCGCGATAGTGTCCGTACGTCTGTATTTGTTGAACTTTATTTTAAGGTTTTTAATTCAATTGTCTAACGAGGGTCACGGACGAAATATAAAAGGATTAGAGTGTGAATACGGTAAGTAGACTAAGCACCATAAGTTGTTTTGATATGCGTTACAACTTATATCTTAGATCATTTATACGTCTAAATAGACTGTGACAGCTGTGAAAGCGTCGAAAAAAAGAGTTTAAGAGTTAACCCTTATTTTGAGCAATTCACACACACAAACACAAAGTGTCATACAAATTGCGAGTGTAAAACGTAGCTTCTCACGCACACTAAACTAATATTCCTGGCCTGAGGAAGGTAGAGGTCCCGGGCTCGAATCCCGGTAGGTGCAAGCATTTATATGATGAATATGGATGTTTGTTTCCGAGTCATGGATGTTTATATGTATTTATGTATGTTTATGTACGTTTATTGTATTAAACTTGTACCCATAGTAAAGACTATGCCTAGTTTGGGGCAAGATAATTTGTGTAAGAGTGTGTCAATATTATTATTATAACTTACCTAAATGTTAAAGAACTAATAAACTATTCATTAAGGAGCACTTAGGAAAAAGTGGCAATAGATTACTATCAGTTTTCTTCTATATAATCTGAGCTCTCAATTTCAAAAAATAGTATTTGTAGATTGTCTCCAATTTATATTAAATCATTAACATTCGCGGTAAATGAGCTGAAAATATTTTGATATAATTGATATTGAGTTAAGCTTTCATTGAATGATTACAATTCAAATAATTAGAAGCAAGGTTTGTAAAATACTTTCGCCCCTTATTATGATAAAACCACAACATTATTCCACTCAATTTGCCAGCGAGCTAAAGGGAACCTATTTTCTATAGAAACTGAGTAATGAGCATAATTCATCCAATTAAGATTTGGACCATTAAGGTATATTACAGAACGGTAAAATTTATTTTTAGATGCTACATAAATATACTTATATTTTTGGGAAAGATAATAATAATATTCCTTCATTCCCAATTAACAGATAATTTCTTAACAATTTGTAATATTTAACGATTTTTATTAAGTATTATTTACTTGTGGGAATAATTACACAAATTAAAATTTAATTGTTTAGATTCGAAAGAGAGACATATCAATCGTCAATTTAAGGAAGACGTAACAAGAATTATGTACGATGCGTTACTCTAACAGTTAGCCCAGTGGAAGAGCGTTCGCATGGAACGCGAGAGGTCGCGGGTTCGAGACCCGCGTCGTTCATAAATTGATAAATATTTGCTTTCCGTTCTACTGAATACCCAATTAAATGTTATTTAAGTACATAGATTTTGCCCCCTAAATCTTTACACTCGGTGAGTCTTTATTCATTTATTATGTACTAGCTGTTCACAAGCTTGCTCGGCTTGTCCTCAAAGGAAAAGGTACGGCATACGAAGCCAGATACAGATCTCTCTTTTTATTCACTCCCCTTTTTCTTTCTTCCATAGTATTCTGAGGCCATCGCCCCTTATTTTTAGACGAGACTTACAATTCGTATAGCGCTGCCTCGGGAACTCATAAAAGTATCGAAATAATCTACCCCTGACAATGTGTGTGCAAAATTATGATTGGTTATATAATTCTTTTTTATGACTAAGACTAATAAGGGACGAGATGAGCAGAACCTTCAGCTGGTGGTAATTGATACGCCCTGCTCATTACAATGCAGTGCCGCTCAGGATTCTTGAAAAAGCCAAAAATTCTGAGCGGCATTACAATTGCGCTCGTCACCTTGAGACATAAGATGTTAAGTCTCATTTGCCCAGTAATTTTACTAGCTACGGCGCCCATGAAACCGCAACACAGTAATACTTACACATAACTGCTTCACGGCAGAAATAGGCGCCCAAGGTGGTACCCAATATCTAGCCGGCATCCTGTGCAAAGGAGCCTCCTACTGGTTGGAGCAAATTAAGGCGTGAATTGTAACAAACAATCAAACATACATTTACAATATTTATTCTTCTCTACAAAGTCTAATTAAAAAGTGCCTTTTTGTCTACTTTTCTTTAAACAATCTCGTACAATATGAATTAGTTTTTATTTTCAAAATAGCATAATAAAAGTTCTACTCACAATTTTGAAAAAAATCATAAGTAATTTTCTGAAAAGAAAGGGGTTTCGTTTGTGCAAATATCTGAAATTCGATGTGCGTTTGTGTGTGTGTCTTCCCCATGGGTTTCAACATTAAATTAGCTAACCCATTCATTGGCTACTCTGAAGATGCCGTTAAGCTAAGTACCGATCTGGACAACAGGAAGTTTTCTCAGGTTTTTTGACTATTCATGTTTGGTAAAGCGGTTTGCGTACAGTTTAGTACAGCCCTGTTTCACTGCGGCCAATGTGATTTTTTTATGAAATAAGGGACAAGACGAGCATGACGTTTAGCTGATGGTGATTGATACGCCCTATCCATTACAATGCAGTGCCTCTCAGGATTCTTGAATAACCCAAAAATTCAGAGCGGCACTGTAGTTGCGCAAGTCACCTTCAGACATAATATCTTAAGTCTCATTTGCCCAGTAATTTCACTAGCGACGGCGCCCTTCAGACCGAAACATGATAATGCGTACACATAACTATGGTAGGTACCCATAATCTAGCCGGCATCCTATGCAAAAGCAGTCTCCCACTGGTATTTATTGTGATAACTGTTGACTATAGCTCATTGCTAAGATTTTTTGATTTAGCTGCTGATCAAATTATCAATTGTAAATATACTTATATACTTTTAAAAGTGTTTGTATATCATAGCTTCATTTTGAATTTATTTTTCAACAACACAATATTGGTGTTGAGCAGGTTATCAACTGTAAAGTAGACCCTGTAGATGAAGTCACAACCTGAGGGTTGAACAAAGCAAACAGAATTTTATAACGAGGCGGTACTCGAACGGTTAGCTCAGTTGGTTAGAGCACCGGAACGGAACGCCGGAGGTCGTGGGTTCGAATCCCGCATTGTCCATAAAATTTTATTTCAACACACTTTTTTGTGTGAACTAATTTTATACAGGTTTAATAATGATAATTAAGGCAGACAACTGTAGCCTTCTTGTTGGATATCATAAAAGATTCATGTATGTCTTATGTTTTATATTTATTATGAGAAAAAGGCAAAATATTGCTAGACATTATAATAATAATCAATGTTGATGAAATTATCTCCAAAGGCAAGGAGAGGGACGAAAATTCATTAGCACTTAAGCTCATGAAGCAGGTACGTCATTAATTTGTATTTGTCTCGACGGATAATTAAATTATAGGCTTAAGCTGTATTAGCCCGGTCGCTGCGCAAGCCAACGTGGACGTAACGAGCGACGTGATAACTAAATTATCTTATACGTATCTATGTTATACTAGCTGACCCAGCAAACGTTGTATTGCCGATATTAAAATCGCGGTACAAAAGTAACTGTTGATCGTAGATGGGTGAAAATTTGAAGTTGTATTATGTATTTTTTAATGCTGACTTATATTCAAATTTAAAAAAGAATTTCAAAAAAATAAAATTAAAAATTTCGTGTACCCTTAACATTTAGGGGGATGAAAAATAGATGACCCTTTACGAAGACATACACACACATAGAAACCCTTTACGAAGTACATAGACACACATAGAAACCCTTTACTGATTAATAAACTGATTTTGATTTGATTTGATTTGATGTTGTCTGATTCTCAGACCTACCCAATATGCACTCAAGAATTTTATATATTAGATGTTATGAAGTTTACACGACTCACTGCAGATTCACATACAGCTGACTGACTTATTCAAAAGCTTACTGATGTCTTTTTCTAATCAGTGCACTAATGTACATGTAATGAGATATATATTATTGAACTATTAGAAATTGTGTTGATATTTGGTTGTGTTAAATTATTTTATTTATTTTATTATCATAAGTGGGAAACTATCAGCCATATTTTTTTTATATGGAATAGGAAGACAAACGAGCGTACCTGTTGTTAAGTGATCACCGCCGCCCACAATCTCTTGCAACACCAGAGGAATCACAGGAGCGTTGCCGGCCTTTAAGGAAGGTGTACGCGCTGTTTTTGAAAGAACCCATGTCGTATCGTCCCGGAAACACCGCACAAGTAAGTTCATTCCACAGCTTTGTACACACAGAAAGCTCCTTGAAAACCGCACTGTGGAGGACCGCCACACATCCAGACTTATTTATTTATTTAATAGGTACACAACAGAATTAAAAGATATACATAATAAACAAAATAAACTATCAGCTAAATACAAGATAGGCTGCAACTCCACGAGGGTGTGTACTCAGCATGTTTAGCATAAATTAATAACTATGCAAATACAACAGTAATAGCAATTTTAAAAGAAAAAAAAAGGGAAAATATATACTTGGACAAATAGAAGTGAATAATTATGGTAGTTATATTAAGATGCTTTATTAAAATTTTAAACTAATTAAGGAATTTATATAAACTAGATTTCCATTTACAAACAGATGAACTGTGGATGTCAGGTACTTCACTGATTTCGAGTAGTAGTGGCAATAGATTACTATTATTATTGTTAGTATTGATTACTATTAGTATTGACGACAAATTCTATAGATAGGGTTATGGAAGGACACGTTATTATTGCAGAACGGAATGATAAAAGGCTGTTCATGTCTTGAAGACCGATTGGGAACTCTTAGATGAATATTCGACAAGAGGGAAGTAGAAAATGTGCCATCGAGTATTTTGTATAAAGTCGTTAGGCCATGCAATTTGCGACGACTCTTGAGGCTCAGTAACTTGAAGTGAGATAGCCTTTCCGCATATGTAGTCAGCTCCCTTTTTAGACCAAACCTAATCGTCAATACGCGAAGAAGACGTCTTTGAATAGACTCAAGCATATCAGTATATGTATAATATTGAGGTGACCAGACAATGGAGGCGTACTCAATTTGGCTCAGGATAAGCGACTTATAGAGTAACAGTAAGGTGAGGATGATATCCTAACTTGTGGCGTGTCGTGCGAAGGTGGAATTCGGCGGCAGGAATCAGGTTACATATTATATTATATACAAAGTAAAACAACAGAGTTCATAATATTTATACATAAACGTTTGGTAAAGGTTATTATAACATAAATGATGAGATAATGTTACCACAGACTTGGAACTGAGCTGATACCCTCCGGCTCTTTAATTTTAAATGTTTATAGTACGATATTACATTGCAGTCCATTTTTTTTATAATAAAAGCCTGCTGAGTTTCTTGTACCCGTTCTTCTCAGGTCTGAGGCACTCTGCTCTTCAATAAGTGATTTTTAATTTAAATTTGAAAAACATGGACACTATCTGGAGGTGACTGTACAATCCAAGTATTGGCGTCACCCTGCCACCATTCACAGGCTGATTGCAACGTTATTTATGTAGAAAAAGGTATTCTGATTAAAGGCAAAAGAGCATAAAATGCCACGACAAACATATTCACAGTAAAAGCAAAGTCAATTTCATTGGCAAAATGTTATAACACGCATAAAATATTTGATGGATAGCAAATTTGAGAGGATTTTCATATTTAATCCCATGTTGTTTTATTATATGAATTTTACATATCAATAAATGATTTATGCCCTAAAAGTTTGAATTCAATATTAAGCAAGTATATAAAAATACTAGTTCAGTCACACTATATGCCTATATTTAAATGGTTTTGATGAAATATAATGAAATTAAATCAATTATCATATTTGCATACCAGATTCGAGACTTAGAGAGAGAGAGTGTAAAACGGAATTAATGTGTAACTGTTTGCTTTTCTCAATAAATAAAAAATTACGTGCGTACAAAGTACACATGTCAGAAGTGAAACCTGCATTGTGCATGAACCTCTAAACAGCATATGAAGACCTGGTACATCTTGCTAGGATGACAAATGATTTTAACCCCTTTGAAAGACATTACTATCACCGCTGCCCATATTTATTTTCTCCTGGTGTCTATGTAAGTAATACAACGTATGATGTCAGAATATATAAAGGTATACTCGCGTCATACATAAGACCAGCTCTTTTCAAACTATCGCCAACTCGCACCAAAACACTGTATATGCTTCCTATCTCATTTTCTCTCACGTTAAATCTTATGAATTTCTGTGCCTGTCTTTTTACTGTCGCGCTTTTTCGTTTCATCGACTCTCAAACCACAGTGATGCTAAAAAAGTCTTCAAAACCAATTATAAAAGGCTTTAATATAAATGGCTGTTATGTCTGTACGTATCTTGTCATTTCATATATAGTGTATCCTTAAGCTTAACAGCTCAGTAATTCCTAAAGAGACAAAAATTATGCAATTATGTATTGTCTTCAGACCTCCGTCTTAAAGTTAATAAAGAAAACGACGAATGAATCCATCTTACACATATTTTTTCAAAGTCAACCTACTTGTAGCCAAGTGTGTTTTATTATATTTAAGCTCCTGCTTTAGCGCACCATAAAACAACATTCTAAAAGGATTCTATTCTCATGTCATAATGTTTTGGACCGGGCTATTCTTATTCCTATTAGCTTAATCAAGGTAATTCTAGCTTCTCAATATCTTTTGGTTTGCGCCTGGGTATCCCTAGAACATGTCTCCTTATGGGCGATAGCGGAACAAAAGTAGAGTTTGAATGATTCAATAGGTGACCCAAGGTCTAGTACGTACTTCTGCCAGAGGATAAGTTTGGCCATAAGAGGAAGTTACTTTATCCGCTTTATTTTCACCAACCTTATGGGCACCTTTCCTACCAACAACCTCAATGAATTATTTAATAGCTAATAATTTAATTGTATTGTAAATATAGTTATAAGATTTGTATTGTTTGAATAAATAAAGGATTACTTAATAGCTTCATTGATATAATAATTATAATTCATGTAAGAATAATAATAATTTAAGTTTTACTAAAAATAATAAAATGAATGTACCTTTCAATTTGTAGATACTATTGACAAATTAAAAATAAACATAACATCATTTATAAGTGCATAAGCAGGGTTACCCATCAAACATTGTTTATAAAATTATTATTAAAATAAATAACAATTATAACCTAGTACAGGTATGCTTTCAAAGTTTTGTGACTTTTACAGGAAAAACAAGAAGAATTTTATAATGGGTACCTTTTCTTTGTATTTAAAATCCAAAATTCGTCACCATTGATTATGTAGTAGACGTGACTTAAATCCATTCCTTCAGACCATTGAAGAGTCTTCTGACAATATCTGACGCAAGAAGGCTTATTTTCATCGGATAATGAATCCGGCAAACGGCAAACAAATTTTCCCCTTAACCAACCGCCTCATGCAAGATCTGTATCGCTGTTCATGATATGCCTGCCTAAAAATGCCTTTGTTACATGAGTAACCTATCTTTCGGTCTTAAATAATTATTATATCACAGCAAATTAAAAAAAAAACCAAAACGACTCCATCATGAAGTGATTGAATTAATCCTTATTCTTTCAATTATGTTAATGTTCTTTATTCAAACAAATGAATTAATATTCATAAGTTCTTAATTAAAATTTTGCGGTAAATATTATGTAAATGGCAATATTAAAAAGGCACATACACAACAAAGTTTTGTTAACCACTAATTAATCCAAATTACTAATACAATTATTTGGTGTTAATTTACGTATAAAAGAATGAGTTCATACTTAAAAAAAATAAGTTTTGTCTCAAAAAGCTGAGAATTGCTGGAAAACGAGCATTTATTTAGATTTTCAGCATTTATGAACTGCGGAACAATGCACGCTGTTATGCACGACAAATCTAAGCCACGTACACACAAAAGCAAATAGCCACTGGAATATTTGTAGTATTTTACCTGGCTCGCGGTGTCGTACACACGACTAAAATTTCCATATCTAAATGGAAAAACGTTCTACAATCAATTTTGTTCCCCACATTCCATTTAAAAACTGCACCTGGACCTACTGAATATATTGATTTTTTCTGTTTGAATTGGATTTGAAAGTTCGTTATTTCAAATCAGTTTGATGAATAGCAATCGTTGATTAAATCTACAAGGACACAGTAACTAATTTACAAATTCGTCTAAAAATATCAAATTTGTGAATACGATGTAAATAAAGAGTGTGGCACCTGCACCTATTGAATATATTGATTTTTTTTTTGTTAAATATTTATTTAATCAAAACAAATCTTATAACTATATTTACAATACTACGACTACATAAAATTAAAACTATCATTACGTGGAAGCGTACCAAGAATACTGGCAGCATTACCCCGTTGGATAGCAAGGCTGATCCGTTGACCGAAATAGCTGCCAGCGCTTGGGTTTCCAGTAGCCTTATTGAGGCGCGAAGATAGTATTTTGAACATTCTCCGCGCCTCTGGGCCCCACGGACCACGTGTCTCGACACCAAACGGCACAAAGATGTATGACTCACTGAGACCAACATATTTGCGACGCTTGCTGTCTTCGGCAGTCGAAGCAGCAGCCCCAGCACCAACTGACGTAACATGGACATGTGAAGGAGCCAGAGTGTCGACGCAAGTAGCGTCCCACACCAGCGCCCTTCCCCGTGCCCAAGCCACCAGCGTCATTCCATCAGGACGCTTGCCATCGCGGCGGGTAATACCATTTGGCTCTAAAACAGCTGGTATATTAAGAGCGGCAAATGCCCTGCGGATGACTTCATTAATGCTGGCGTGACGACTGATACGGCCTGCCGATTTTAGGCAGGATAACCCGTGGCGTCCAAGAGCATCTACCTGAACGCCACATCTACATTGATGTGGTTCATTCAGTTTTATACCTAGCCGGAGTGATACGCATATTGACAATGTCATATTGTCAAGTAGCGTTCCAATCGGCGCAGAAGGCAAGGCTTGTAACCAAAATCCCGACTCATTTTGTGTCACGGCCAAAAGACGTGCACGCTCTGTTATGTCAGTAGATGAGATCAATAGATCATCAAAGGCTGACTTACAAAGAAGTGCGTCCCATGCTTTTTGACACTTTAAATCGTCTGGAAAATTTTGAATGTTTGCAATATTTAGCCAAGCATTGTTAGCTTCGTTCAAAAACACAATCTCTGAGTTACCTGGTACATGATTTACAATTCTAGTAACCAAAGGCTGCGCACTATGAACTGAAGATAGAAATGCTGGTAAGGCAACGCCCGAAATTTTGCGAGTACCCAAACCACCAAACCGTATCGGTAAAGAGGCTTGAGACCATGCACGATCTGTAAACGCGCAATTCAAAACGGTTTCTAAAATATTTTTAAGTGAAATATCAATCACATCAAGCAAATTTGGAAATTTCCTTAACGGGCTAGACCTTAAGAGGTACGTAAATTTTGGAACAAATAAACAAGACCGAATAATAGTTAAGGCCATATGAGAATTAATTTTTAATAATCTGTCCGAAACATTATTAAATTTTTTAATGTGATCGTTTAAGATCGTTGGAATTGAAACAGGAAATAATGGAGCTCCAAGAAGGTCAAGTGAATTCTTATCCAAAACTTTAATATTGGGGGCCAGAACATTAAATTTATTGGTAATATCAACCCGGTCTGAAATTTGGAAATTTTCGCCGATAAAAAGCTCGCATTTTGAAAAATTTAACTCAAGGCCGATTGAGCTAAAACTTTCTATTACAACTTTCAAATCATCTAAAACAGAGTCCACTTCACCACCCAAAGTACCATCATCCAAGTACCAAACATTAAATTTTGATTTTAGTTTTGTTATGGCGGAATGAATGGCAAGGCTAAATATTGCTGGACCAAGAGGATCGCCTTGCTGACAGCCAACAGAAGACCAAATATTATGATTTTTGAATAATAATTTGGATGGTTTACTATAACATTGCCAAATATAATGATATATTGAAGGAATTGAATTTTTAACTTCTCTCAGCAGAGCTCCCCTATCAACAGAGTTAAAAGCATTTTTCACATCTAATTTTAAAAAGACATCACCAGAGTTCTTCTCCAAAAAGTTCGCGCAGCGTGGACTGCAGCTTCGCAACCACTTTTGTAGCCGAAACCCAACTGAGTTGGAATGAATTTAGTTGATAGGAAAGGAGAAATATGTTTACAACAAATTTTAGAAACAAGGCGTCGAAATGTGCAGCCCACGGCTATAGGACGAATACCACCATCTTTTTTTCTTAAGAGCACATATATTCGCACCATATAAAATTTCGGTAATTTCGGTATTAACTTTTCCAGAAAGCATGAGATTTACTAAGAGAACAATGTCCTCAAGCAACGCTCTACCCGCATCCCCTGTGGAAGGACATACCAGATCTTTCAGATGCTGGGGTGTCAGTCCATCGGGGCCGCCGGCAGAACCAGTCTTAAAGGACATTATTGCTTTTATTACATCACCATCATTAGCCCGTAGATGATTATCGGAAAAAGATGGTTCCGGAATAACACAATTAGCATCTGGTGATGGGTGTTTACTTTGTAAAGCCAAAAGTGTTTCATTTGAGTCGGGTGCCAGGATATCATTTGAAAAAAGTATAGATGCAGCACCTTTCACGTCACCGTCATTAACTTTCTGTTCTACTTTTCGAAAAATGTTGAATTTTGAATTTTGGTTACTATTTAAAATATTGCCAAATATATTTGGGTCAGAACAATTTGATTTTATTTTCTGTGTGAGTGAACTGTGGTCATCTTTTTTTGCATGTAAAGTTGAATATGCGAACATGAACAAATGCTCCCAACTATCTTTTGAATTTTGGTTTACTGTAGATCGAATGACTTTGGAGAGTGCAGTTGCAACAGTAATGCGAGCCCCTTTTGGAATTCGCTTTACTACTGGAACCGAATTCTTTAATTTTCCTAATAATTCCGAAAAATTTGTTGTAACATGATATGCGCTATTTGTCGAGGGCAAGGTGCTATGCTGTATATCCGAAACTAACGCGGAACTGTGCTTTTTACCGGTGTGAATTTTTAAGCCTCTTGCACCTCTAAAATAACGTGTAGGAGAGCATAGGTCACATTTCACAAGATCACTGGCTTGGTTACAAACATTGTTTATGTTTAGATTATTATCACTCATTAATTCACTATTGGTCCATTTAACAGTCACTTCACACACAAGCTCAGCTATTGGTCCTCGAATGACACGAACTGCGCGTTGCTATGTGCAGAAGACAAATCTGAAAACAATAAATACCTTAGCAACTATATTAACAGGACAAAAATACTTAGGAAATATACTATCCTAAAACATTGTGATGGGTAGCCACACCGACACACCAACACTTGTACCGATGCAGCACCACTTTCTGAGGCTGGGATGGGACAGCAAGCGCTGATTTGCAGCGAAAATAATCTGAAACAGAATTAAAATATGGATCAGTAGTATGTTCTGCGTGACAGCTCAATGACATAATTTTTTTGTTTGAATTGCATTTGAAATTTCGTTATTTTAAATCAGTTTGATGAATAGCAATCGTTGATGAAATCTATAAGGGCACAGTAACTGATTTACAAGTTCGTCTGAAAATACTAAATTTGTGAATACGATGTAATTAAAGAGAGTGGCGCCTACACCTAACTGAATATATTATTTTTTTCTGTTTGAATTGGATTTGAAATTTCGTTATTTTAAATCAGTTTGATGAATAGCAATCGTTGAAGAAAACTACAAGGACTGTAACTGATTTACAAATTCACTTGATAATACTAAAGTTGTATGAATACGACGTAAGTAAAGGGAGTGGCCAGTTCTTATAAGTTCTTCTCGAAGGCAAATAGTTGAATAATTAATATAAATTCAATTTATTTAAAAAATAATGCTTTTCTATGTGCCGGAAACAAGTAATATAATTTAGTAAGTACAGGAAATTAAAGGACTTATACAGAAATTTGTTAACTAAGTCTCTGAAGCTACTTGTCACTTGCACCTGCCATTTTGGTATTTTTACCATGTCGGTAGTTTTCAGCTTTTTGTTATGGAAATAACATTGTTATAAATAGCTGTAGGTTTTCTAAATAAACATAATTAAATAAAATAAAAATAATACACACAGCCCACAAAATACCTTTATTTATTTATCTACACCCATGCTTTAAATCCTCTATTAAAGATTCTGAAACAGTTAGCTTATTGCCAACATTAAAACACCCAATGTTCTAATAACCATAACATCATCCAAAAAAGTGATGTAATGTTGTGTACTGAATTTCATAACAACACTGCTTTGTTTTTTTTTATCCCTTCATGCGCAAAGAGTTTCAACATACAGCCACATTCTTATTGCTCGATGCGTGGTATCTGTATGAATTTCAAAAAAAGAACATTTTCGTTGACGCGCGCTCCACACGCCCAGAACGTCGCACGCCGTAAAAAAAAAGTAGGTTATTCGAATCCCCGCCATTTTTCTTCGATATTTTTATTGTTTTGTTTACAAAAAATGAGCGATTCATTTTAAACGCTGCAAAAGAACATTATATTCGAGTGAATTTTAATTATTGCACTATACAAAATGTAAATTACTACTAAAATAAATAATTGTTTCATTAATACTTAGTTTATTTGTATATAATCAGTAATGAATGATATTAGGTAAGTAAGCTAACTGTTCCAGAATCTTTTAGAGGATTCATATTCTGGGTGTAGATAAAGTCTTGTATGCAACTGTTGATAATTAGGTATTAAAACACTCATGTGATAATAGTCTGATAATCCACATTCGTGTTTTAATACCCCTTATTACACAACAGTTGCATAAATAACTATTACGGTGTGTGTGAATGATTCAGCTACACTGTACTCAATAACTTTTATATTAATTTACATTTACTTTTTTGACTTACTCGTGTAAGGCATTGACTATTTGACGTTTGAATATGTTTGTTGCATCACTTTACATATAATATTGTAATTGAAGTAATTTGTAAATCGAATGAAATTCTTGCTACTTCTCATTAGCTCTCCCTTTTACGAAGTAGCGGTAGATTCAATAAAAAAATATTTTTTGACATTCATAAGTGTCATTTCCGTGACCTACATGAACAAAGTGAATTTGATTTGGTTTGTTTTGAAAACCTTTAGAGCCTTGGGATTTGTAGTTTCTCTTTATTTTAGAAGGAAATAACTTGACCTCAACTTTTATTTAACCCTAGCTTCAAATGACACACTCCACTAGCGACCTGTCCGATCGGAAACTATACGGGTCTTACTTTTCGAACTTCTTCTCGAAGATGCGTGACGACAAAATAGTTGTTCCCTAAGCACCCTTTTGTTAAACAGGAGTTATTCGGGCGTTATATGAACTTTCGAGTAAATGTAGCATGTGTCTAACCAGGGCCATAATTTCCACGTAACGATCTTCTAAGTGAGCAAGATAAGTTGATGTTTTAGAAAGGGGATGTTCCTAAATGTTTATCTAACGCACGTACCACCAATGTGGTCTTATCGAAACTCTGTAACTTATGATTATAGTTTAACAACTGTAATTAAATTATTTCATAATTATATTTTTTATTAATATATAAAAATAACCCATTATTGTTAAATACAGATAGTCCACGTAATATATATTTATATTGTTACTAACACAGACTAGTTATATTTACATATTTATTAATTCGAATAAAAAGTGGACTGTATTTGTACAAAAAGCGGTGCGGTTCGTAGTTAGAAAATATGGCGGAAGAAAGCCTACCTTGAGATGTGGACACTCTCACTATGTTCTCTGGATGCTCTGGCGTCGATACCAGGGTCACTAGCGATCACTGATAGGTGATACTTGTGCACCAAAATTTAGGAGGTTATGATATGGTGGCGTGTGGGGTACTGTGGTCGGCGAATATTCTCCAAATTGTGAGTAATTTTTTTAGACTTCTTCTTTAAGTCGGTTATCATTTTTGTAAAATTTGTTTCATTTCAATTCGATTTTTTAAGTTAATACTAAATACGGTAGAACTAAATACACACAATATATAAAAATGTTCGTACATACTCGATATTACAAGACGTAGCCCGAAAAAATAGAATTTAGTTTGGAAGGATAATATACTATTAAAATGAACATTCTAATAAGCTCAAACACGGTTAGGATACGTAGTTCCGGCTTAAATTTAAAATATATACCAGCTGACCCGACAGACTTTCTGTAGATAATAAAAAAAAATTGTTTTATACGAATTTGCCAAAATTATTTCAAAACATCAAGAATTATTTCGTAAATAATGCTCCCTGTTGTTATTTTATTTTATGTTTTTATTTTTTTATTTTACAATTTTAGGGAAACTTACAGCTAAAAAACTCTCATTATTATATAATTAACATGATGAAGGCCAATTATCAGCTTCCACATTCAGGTATCACTACATCTCCACACTCCAATGCTCAAAAAACTCAAGGCAAGAAATTAAGAAACTACATTAAAATCCAAATCACTCAAAGTACCGACCACATAGGGCTCTTCATTCTAGCAACACTAGTGCAGAATAAATCCAAATCAACCTCCCGGCATGCCACATTGAAAGAACGACATGCTCGCAATAGGTATGAATTTTGTCTATATATAGTTCTTGCTATAGGGACGCACAATAAATTTGGCCTGCGCAGAAACAATGATGGTGCGTATAGGCCCACCTTAGATACCAGTTCTGGCAACTCAGTTGCACCATTAAATAAAGACATTAGAAACGCTATGTCCGATATTTTTCTACGCTCAGCTAGAGGCAAAATATAAAATTTTTTGCAGTGTGTATGATAGTCAGGTAGATAACAGTTAGATTTAAATTGAATGTACCTTAAAAATTTTCTTTGTATACTTTCAAGGCGGTCTATATAAATGTTGTATATTGGGTTCCATACCTGTGAGGCATATTCGAGGTGACTACGAACGAAAGAGCAATATAATATTTTAACAGTTTTAATTTCCTGAAAGTCGGAAGAGATTCTTATAATGAAACCTAACGCTTTCGTGGCTTTATTAATGATGCTCTCAATATGCAGATCAAAGAGAAGTTTGCTGTCAAATATAACTCCAAGATCTTTGACAGATCCAACTCTAACTAAAATAGAATCTTGAAGTTTATAGGGAAAGGCAATAGGGTGGGGTTTGCGAGTAAATGTACAAATGTAACACTTAGATACATTTAAGTCGAGCTCGTTAAGAACACAATAATTTTGAAAGCGGTCCATATCTTCTTGTAAAGAGAGTGCATCAGCGACAGAGTTAATCTGTTTCATGATTTTCATGTCGTCTGCATACAGTAAAATTTTGGACGACTGAAAACACTGCGTGATGTCGTTGACAAAGATATTAAAGAGAAGTGGGCCCAAAAGCGATCCTTGCGGCACTCCTGAAGGTATATATCTCGTTCTAGATGAGTATCCATTCAACACCACAGTCTGACATCGATTCTCTACGTACGATGAGAACCATCTGAAGAGATTACCCCGTATACCAATGGAAGATAACTTACTTAAAAGTATGTTGTGGTTAATTTTGTCGAAACATTTGCTGTAGTTTGTGTATATAACATCCACCTGGGATCTCTGAGCCATAGAGTCTGATAGGAAGTCGCTACATAGGATCAAATTTGATGTAGTCGACCGACCCTTTATAAAACCGTGAATAATGAAAATAATAAAATTGTTTCACAGTGGAACTGTCAAACCGTGCTTTACTAAATTCTCTCATAGGAAATATGTACATACAAAACAAACATTGAAAATAAAAATAATTATGGGTCAAATCTAAATAAAACCTATCCTATCTCTCAAGTTGGACTTAACTGCACTCCATGAAGTAATCCCCATTAAAATCTGTTAATTAGTTTAGGAGTCCATCACGGACAAACAACGTGGCACGTAATTTATATATTATATTAAGATAATAGTCTGGTAAACTAGTGATTTTTTATTAATTTTCATCAATAGTCTCGAAAAAATATGAACAAGACGTCATTTGATTTATGTAAGATCTTAATTGTGAAACATACTTTTGTCTGTTGTTTTGCAAACTTATTGAAATTACAATACAAAAATAGTACAAAACTTTTTTTTAGATTAATTAGCTACTGAAGTAAATCATTCATAATAATATCCCATAACGTTTAAGCAAGACAAATCCACTTTATTCAAACATCAATTCAAAACAAGTTTACCACAAAAGTCTATAAATGAAATGTAATAATTTTTTTTACAGAAAATATGCATAAAGCACAATTTTAATATTACATTTCATCTCGACTAAAAATTCCAACATTTTAACTCGCCATAAAGACAGAACTTGTGAAGCAATTTTTATTAAGTTATTCTATTCTATAAATTGGTTTCATGCCATCATAGACCAAGCGGCCAGAAAACTTGACATTTTAAAATATATAGTGCTTTGTTATTAGAAACTCGTTCATTTAATGAAATCTTGAGTTTTTAGTCTGCTGAAATGCATGCTTTGTTTGATTTTATGAGTTTTTTTTATGAAAATAAGGGGCGAGATGGGCAGGACGTTAAGCTGATGGTAATTGCTACGCTCTACCCATTACCATTACCTATCCATCACCCATTAATTTGCCATAAATGAGCGGCACTACAATTGCGCTCGTCACCAGTGACATAAGATGTTAAGTCTCATTCGCCCAGTAATTTCACACAGTAATGTTTACACATTACTGCTTCACGGCAGAAATAGGCGTCGTTGTGGTACCCATAGTCTAGCCGGTTTTCTGTGCAAAGGAGCCTGCCACTGGTAAAAATGATATCCTCCAATGATAAATTGTACATTTAATATGAATTAATCAACTCAATTCAAGTAATTATTTTTTGCAACTAGCACTTAAAAACATAAGTAAGAGTAAATATATGTATGCCATAACTTAACTAACTTACAAAAAAACCAAGTCTCGGTCTAATACCAAGTCAACTTATTCAGTCCCTACTTATGGGTCGTTCTATCTTAAGTTATTATGTCATTAGCTAACCTAATAATAACATATTAAAGTTACCATATAAATATTAAATATAATAATATATATAAAAAATATGTTTTAAAAAACAGATAAATTAGTAGCGTGAAAACACAAAGTATTTTTTTTATTAAAATACAATTTATCTTACAAGAAATACATATTACATTAAATTAGATTGCTTAGTGCGATAGCCATGTCAATGTATTTGTATTTCCCCTTACTAACGTGACTCGCTTGGTACCTTAACCCTGTCACCTCAACTCTATTCAAAGATATTTGGTAGCAAAGGCATAATTGCCAGTTGTGACTTTTATTTTAAATAAAATGATAAGATGGAGTAACGGTAAAGTATTGCATTAAAGCACATTTGGCACATAAGCCTTTACTATTTGAAGTAGGTCAAATATGCCTTTTCAATGAATTAAATCACAAATTATAAGAAAAAATAAAAGCCACATCTATTCATTTGTGACTTTTTGACGTAGTGTAAGTAAGATGTGCTCTTTTTACGTACTATCATAACAAAAATAGCTCAGTTGAGCCCTTTGAGCTTATGGTATTTTTGTTAACAGTGTCTGTAAAATTATTAAAAAAAATATTGGCAGATGGGCCTTCTTTTCCTGATTCCGAATATGTATATAACTTAATTTCGAGGAAAATGTTAGTTGTGCTCTTTTTCGTTATGACGGCAGCATAGGTCTCCGTTGTGTTTTTTGTAAAACTAGACCCTCTTTAGCTGCTACAGGAAGTCCAAGTCAAATTCAATTATTTTTAATCAAAATAAGATTTAAAGTCACTTTTTGAACGTTAAACTTTTTGAAACTATCACGCAATTGAAAATTTATGCCTTATCATCATAAGATGATGATTGCAACGATTCTTCAGATATGATGAGAATAATCTCATCATATCTGAAGAATCGTCGCAAGTAACTTTGCGGGCTTATTCATTTTTTTATAAAATTTCGTCAGAAAATAATTTTGTAAGATAAACTTATTATTCAATAGCCTGAGGGCGGTTACTCCATTCCCAATCTGTGGTGTCTTTGAAAATCATTTACGTAAAATTTCTGTTCGGGAAACTGAGCACGCGTTATGCCTCAGATCAGCGTGATTTTGGCGCTTGCGCAGCTTCCTGTCAATGGGTATTATTTTACGTATATTAATTGATTTATTATAATGAGTATGATTTGAGTGAATGTATCTGAAAGCTATTGAAACAAGCTCTAAGACCATGTAAAATAAACCATCTTATAAACAAAATATGGGTTAGAAATTGGTGAGGGAATAGTGTGCCGTACGGCACTCTGAAAAATTTTGTGTCCTGAGGCACTGACGATTTCGGAAGGGATACTTCTTTTGAACTAAGTCTCACATTTATTTTGTACACTTTCTGGGATCATGTTGTAAAAGCATATGCATCGTGCTTTATTTGTTTCTCTGTCATTGCAATTTTTTCACTATCATGAAATCAGAGGGTATCGTAGCATAAAAACAATAGGTTATTAACATTAAAATTGAATAATATTTCAAAGAAAATTCTTAACAGTGCTTCGAAGTGTACAACTAATTACTGAGCAGCAAAATTTGTAGCAAACACTAGTGGAGTGCTCCGAAAGATGTTACACAATTGACATCAGACATTTCATTCAATTAAAGTCTGGTTGCTTTTAGAAATAGAATTCTCGTATTTTAAAGGTTCTTTATATTAATATTATAATGAACTTGTTGAAATTAATAATATAGTATTGAAGGAGTTTGGATTTGATTGTTAGGAAGGATTTGTACTATGATATTATTTTCTTTTCTATCTTTGTACACGAATATTACATTTATAGCGACTCCGCTTTTGAATTAAATAGAACAGTAAAGAAATAAAGTTATGTAATGAAGGGTATACAATATCGTTTAATCTCCAAACATTGTGAAATGATGTTTGTGTCCCAGTGACCTCCTAAACTAATGAACGACTTTTATTGGGGATTAATTACATCATGGAGTGCAGCTTAGTCAAACTTAAGGGATAGGATAGTTTTTATTTCGTTTTGGGACCCATAATTATTTTTATTTCCAATATTTGTACTGTATGGACATATATTCTATGAGAGAAATGATTGACACACAGTTTGACAGTTCTGCTGTGAATCAATTTCTTTATAAGAACACGGAGCATATTTTACGAAATTATTCTTTATGTATTGAAATATTATGGACACATTCATAAAAATCTGTATTTAATTTATTATTTACAGAACGACGTCTGTCGGGTCAGCTTGAAGAATACAAATATTGTAAAAAAATGTGAAACACTAAAGGTAACATATTGAAAACAAATCCTCCGAATACAATGGATGTTCAGTATTTGGCAAAAAGATTAAAACAAGAAATTAAAAAGGATTTAAAACTTGCGCCAACAAATTTTCTAAATTCTCTATATTTTCCAAATTTTAAAAATCATAACTGTGATCATGAATGTAATGCTACTGCAACATAGGTGTTTAGTCTGCTAACGTTCAGACGGTACGAATCGAATACAGCAATACTTTTGCCATTTCTAGAGAGTTCTCCCTCTTCAAATTTTATTTATTTTAATATTTTGTTCCCCTATTGTAATTGTTATGTAGACTAGAATTTTTATTATTTAAACTATAAATTTCTTGTATGAATGTTGTTGAATCACTAATTCCTTTATTGTTATCTTAATAAAATATTATTAATTGAAATAATAATTTTAGAAATATATCAACTCAATTTCAAATGTTTATTTTCATCTCTTTACCATGACTATTTAGCTTCCTCGAAACGGGTTTTGAAACATAACCAAACGCAAAGATAGCAAAGCAACTACATTGATATCGCTACAATAAATACATTAAAACATTTAAAAAAAGTAATAATAAAATAAATAAATATTAATTTATTCCAACTCATACCATTTTAATTTAATTTCAAACTCTGCATGCTGTTATATAATTGTAAATAAAGGTTGAAATAAAGAATTGAGTCTGTATCGACTTATGCGTTTCATTTGAATTAAGATTAATTTTATCGGTGCTCTAGTCGTAGGAGTAACATTGTATTCAATAATTGTTACGGTAAAGTTAATCGTTTATCACATGAAAACAAAAATATTTTTTAATCAGTCTTATTATGCTAGTTCTAGGTGATGCCCGCGACTTCATCCGCGAAAATAAAGGTTTTTTTTTTAAATAATAAGCAACTTTTGAATTGAAGATTATCTCGTCCTATTCCAGTTTCGGTTCCCGTTTTCGCTCACGTTCCCAACATATTATATGAATCTTATTTCGAGGAAGATTGCTATGGCAAACTATATCTACTATTGGAATAGTTATAGCTGATCGACGTGAATTTCTCAAATCCCGCGGGAACCGACGATTTTTTCGGGATAAAATGTAGCCTATGTCCTTACCCAAGCTCTAGTCTATCGCTGTACCAAATTTCATCAAAATCGGTGCAGTAGCTCCGGCGTAAAAGCGTAACAAACAAACTTACATTCACATATATAATACCTATTAGTAGGAATTAATTAATCTTGAATCTATAAATCCTTTTCATTCTACATTTATATTTAGTCCCGGAATTTATTCTGATTCACGTAAAAATTGCTTTCAACGTTTGGACTTAGTCCATTGTGCAATAAATTTTGCCTCCGAAAACACGACAAACAATTGTAGGATCGTAAATATGAGCAATGCTCAAAGTCCTATCAATAACTTACATAAAAATTCAAGTACGAACAATAGCTCTATTTTGCTTGGTTGGAAATTTGTTTGTTTTTCTCAATTCACAATTCAAATTATATGTGCATTGTTATTTTGTACGAATAGTAATTGTTGTATTTACCAGGTATCACCATTGTGTTGTGATATATTGGCAAACTAACTGGTATATATATATTACACAAATTAAATTTGTAAATAAAATTTATGAACGATGCGAGACTCGAACCCGCGACCTCTCGCGTTCTGTGCGAGCGCTCTTTCACTGAGCCAACCGTTCGAGTGACGTAGCATTGAAACTCTCAGTTTGTGAATTAATCCAAGGAGTGAGGGTTATCACTTTAAAAATAATAAAAATTTATTTGGTTTACGTATTTACACATTTCAGTAAAATTCGTGTTCGTAACTTGTTAAACTTATATTTATTTTTGCAACCGTGACTAAGACGTAACTTAATTTATATTTGATACTCATACCACCACCACGTCTTGACGTCAGTTGTGAGTGCTCCTCTCTGAAACCTTAAAAAGGTACTAATATCACTCAAATTGTATAAAGTTTTGTGTGTTTCATGCTTAAAATATTTTTCTATTCAAATTTAATATTAATTTTTAGGATATATCCTAAAAGAAATAATATCTTTTTTATCTTAAATACCGTATTTGTACTTCCTATTCATAAAAATATTTGTTCTTCTCATTAAGGAAATTGATATCAATAATGTATAGTTATGTGCAAAATATAAAACATATCAACAATGAAAATATTCCATTTATTGTAAATGCCAATTCCCAGTAATGATTTGTTAAAAATAGCTTTGATATTGCGAAAGATTTATCATTAAATTATAATTGCTACTATCGCGCCATTTTATCATTGTATGAGAAAATGTGTGTCGAACCGAGATGTTGTAAATTGCTGGGATTTTCCTCAGAAAATATTTTTTACAAATACTATACAAAAATATAATGAGTTCTTCATTCGATTAGATTGATACTGGGAAAACATGTTTTTTACGATAAATTTACTGATGCGCAGAATAAAAAAGAGAGGCATGATATATATCAGAAACAGACAAAATATCTGATAAGAGAAAATAGTGTGAATGGACATAGAAGTGGAAATGGTTTGTCGTACAGTATACAAATCATTTTAAGTTTTCTTTAGCGTGAATTCCTCCAAAAGACCCTCGTGTAGAGGCGAAACACGTGTCGAATTGTTTAAAAACAAATATTGGCGGGATTAACACTAAAGAAAACAAAGAAAACTTAAAATCATTTGTAAAATTATGGATTTCCGCAAAGTAACGCCTACTCCAATTTTTTTTTGTCATACAGTAATGGATGTTTATAACAGTGACGAAAGAAACGGAGTAGAACTTTGCAAATGTTGGGTTAACAGACCAAGAAATCGATGTCTTCGACTCTCACCAGATTCGTTTCCATAAATCCAGATTATAGACATAAATTTACTGTTAATTGATATGAATATGGCATTGACCTGGCACACCCCAGTATCAGCTCGATCCATTTAACCGCGTGCAACGCAGAGCAGCTCGAATTGTCGGGGACCCAGTGCTCTGTGAACGGCTGGATCACTTGGCGTTGCGTAGAGACGTCGCTTCATTGTGTGTATTTATCACGGGGAGTGTTCCAAAGAGCTGTTTAACCTGATTCCTGTCGCCGAATTCCACCTTCATCCCCGCCATCTGAATGTGTGGCGGTCCTCCACAGTGCGGCTTTCTAGGAGCTTTCTTCCACGTACTACAAAGCTGTGGAATGAACTTCCTTGTGCGGTGTTTCCGGGACGATACGACATGGGTACCTTCAAAAAAAGCGCGTAAAACACCTTCCTTAAAGACCGGCAACGCTCCTGTGATTCCTCTGGTGTTGCAAGAGATTGTGCGCGGTGGTGATCACTTAACAACAGGTGACTCGTACGCTCCTTTGTCCTCCTATTCCATAAAAAAAAAACATGCTTTTGGATCCCTGTCTTTTTTGACGTTTGTAACGGAAATATATTCAGTAAGTGTAACTTTATGCAGTATACATGAGTTATGAGAGTTCTAAATTCATGCTTGTATAACTGTGTTACTGCAATTAATATACTTATGTATTTTCAGAGAACAAGTCTCGAAACATCATTAGGTCTTGGATGAGCTCTGATTTATATCCTCGCAGTAGTTCACACTACTGCTGTAGTTTGTGGATAATTTACACTTCGTAGCACATACACTAAGTACCGAAGTTTCTCGAACAGTAAAGACCATTAGTATTACGGATTTCTAAGTTTAAACAAGAAACTTTGTTCTTATTTGCATATTATATCCTGCAATTTCTCAGCGGATTAATAAACGGATACCTTCAGATGAGCTGCATTTTACTTTGTCACCTTTTAAAACATGATTTTATGAGATAAAACAGATAATCTAATATTATATAAAATTCTCATGTCGCGGGGTTTGTAGTTTAACTCCTT